>NC_141036.1:27270000-27432500 GCF_052040795.2 Danio rerio | reverse complement strand
GAAAGCAGAGTGCAATCTGAGTAAAGGTATAGATTTTCACAAGACATGATGCTTTTCTAGGCACTGTTAATCCAGACTCATTTACACCCTGCTTACATGTTTGTTCAATGACATACCAAATGTTCAAATATATTTTTTGGCTACACATCACAACAAACCTTCCAGTTTCCTGCAATGTATAAAATTGAATGTAAAATAAACTGAATTTCTACACTGTAAAAAAAATCTGTAAAATAACAGTTAAATGACTGTATATTTTAACAGATTTTTTCCGTATACACGTATTACGGGTGTTTTTCCGTTTATATACATTTTCGAATTGCATTGTGGGAAGGGGATCGCAGCTCAGACAGCGTTTGATGGACATCGGGACATATTTCTTCCTCTGTTTTTTCCCTGGTAAGTACGATTAATAAAACATATAACAATATTTTAGTTAAAAGACTGCTTTATTACCTTTTTATCGTTATTTAAAATGATTTTGTCTTGTATGAAGTGCCCATGGAAAGTACAGCAGTGAATTACGTTTAATATTGTTAATAAGATCAGACTTTATTTCATTAAGATCAAACTGAGCTATGAGTGGTTAAATGTAATTTAAACAAGCATTTACCTAATGATTTTTTACCTTTTTATGCGTTTTCCTCATCAGTAAATATGATATCTGTTCATTTACAGTTGTTTGTCCGTATTTTTCTAAACTGCCGTGCGCGGGAAGTGACGTGACGTCCAATCACCCGCTCACTCCCTCTGCACCTGCGTGAGTCTGACTGGATTAACGGTAAACGTCAGCTTGTCTGTGAGAGTGTGAAAGGTATGTTAATTATTTAATAGAAATATAAATGTTTTCTTTGTACAGTGCAACAAGGGATAGCATTCAAAGTTTGTGACACTGTGTAGTTTGGTTGATATACGTTACCTTTAATGAACACTAACGTCAACGTGTTTCAAACGCTCGTAACACCTGACCGTCTGTGTTTGTTTGCATATTAATAACTAATTTCATATTTTTACTGACGTTATCAAATGTTAGCTTTAGTTTGACCGACGTATTAAGGCTGTGTGACCGAGTTTCAGTGGAACAGCTTTGCTGGTTTTTAAGTAACGTTAAGTTATAAGTTAGACTCGCGTGAATTGGAGGCATTTGTAACTCGGTATGAGGGGAAATACACACTCGTTAAGTTATTATTAGTGGTGGGCCGTTATCAGCATTAACGTGCTGCGTTAACGCGAGACTTATCGCGCGATAAAAAATATATATCGCCGTTAATCTATTCTCAACGTTGGGTTGGGAGCTGCAGCTCATGGGTGACTTTCATACTTTGACATTTTAGCGCGGATGTATACCTGACAGGTGAGCCGTCTGACAAACAAGTGCCCTTCTGAATCAAATCAGCAGGATGCCTGACTTTAACTGCGGTTAACTGCAGTTCGGCAGTTTCACTTTAACTCATGAACATTTCATTCATCCCGCGTGACAAACTGGGGTAATAGACGCAAATAAGAAGCAAGAACTGATGAGAATGTTATGGAATTTAATAACGCTCGCCAAATGGAACGAAAAAAAAAACTTCCGCATTTCGCGACGTGTGTTTGTGTGTACAGAGATAACAGAGTGATCCAGTAAGTGTGTGACATTTAAAAGTATTTATAGTGTTTACACTGTCATGCGTTTTCGGCCTCAAATAGCCTACAACGTGTACCTTAAAGCACACAATTAAATGTTTGTTGTAGTCGAGTTGAACTGTCATTGATATTTATTTATTCACTTTTAAGAACCTCAAGGGCAGCTAATATAAAGATATAAAGATGAGTTGTTCTTCCACAGTCTTAAAATTCTTCAAACTAATTGTCAGTTCGATTCATTATAGCAAATAATACTTTCTTTACTATTAGGAGATCAGGAGTTTTATTTGAATGAAACCTTGATAATAGAGTGAACCACACATGGTGTTATCGCTAATGAAATCTTTTTATGTAGATTTTGAGTCAGTTTTTTTTGCACATATAAGGTTCACTGATATTTTGCTTTGTTGACTTTCAGGTTCTTTCATTTTGGTTATAAGTACATGTTACAGGTAAATTCTTAGATTCAATCCAAACTGAATTTGAATTAATACAGACAAATGAAATAAAATACACCTGGGATTTTAAATGTTTTAATTTTTTTATTATTCACAACGTTTGTGAAGTCTAAATGTAGACTGTCTCAAACTGAATGAGTGTTATTTTTGTTTTTTGTTTATTTTATTTTTTGTTGACTGGTTAGTACTGCATTTTTAACCATAACAATAATGATTTATATTTAGCATTGCATCTATTGTCATTTTACCAAGAATGTGTTTGCTCTTTCAGAACTCAGGCAGTTGTGCTGGACCTTCTGTACTTTATACAGGAGATGACAGTAAACTTTCAAGTTTAAGAGGTAAAATGTTCAGGGTTTTTCTGTTTGATTTTGAGTGTTTTGTAGATATAATGTTCACTGATATATGATATAAGATTTGCTTTGTTTATGTTGTCATTTTGGTTATAAGTACAAGGTACAGGTACATTTTCACAGCAATCTAAATTAAAATCTTAAATCTTACATTCAATCCAAACTGAATTTAAATTAATATGGACAAATTAAATAAAATACACCTGGGATTTTAAATGTTTTCATTTTTTTGTTATTTACAAAGTTTAAAGTTTAAAAGTAGACTACCTGCTGCATGTTTCAAACTGAATGAGTGTTATTTTTGTTGTAGGTGTGTTGGTGTAAAAAGTGATGCTGACTGGTCAGTACTGCATTTTTTTAACCAAAAAAATAAACAATGATTTATATTTAGCATTGCATCTATTGTAATTTTACCAAGAATGTGTTTGCTCTTTCAGAACTCATGCAGTTGTGTTGGACCCTCTGTACCTTATACAGGAGATGACGGTAAACTTTGAAGTTTAAGAGGTAAAATGTTCAGCGTTTTTTCTGTTTGGTTTTAAGTGTTTTGTACATAAGGTTCACTGATATTTTGCTTTGTTGACTTCCAGGTTCTGTAATTTTGGTTATAAGTACAAGGTACAGGTACATTTTCACAACAATCTAAAAAAAAATATTAAATCTTACGTTCAATCCAAACTAAATTTGAATTGATATAGACAAATGAAATAAAATACAGCTGGGGTTTTAAATGTTTTCATTTTTTTATTATTCACAAAGTATGTAAAGTATAAAAGTAGACTACGTTGCATGTTTCAAACTGAATGAGTGTTATTTTTGTTGTAGGTGTGTTGGTGTAAAAATTGATGCTGACTGGTCAGTACTGCATTTTTATAAATAATACAAAAAATAAAAATAAAAAATGATTTATATTTAGCATTGCATCTATTGTCATTTTACCAAGAATGTGTTTGCTCTTTCAGAACTCGGGCAGTTGTGCTGGACCATCTGTACTTAGTACAGGGGATGACAGTAAACTTTCAAGCTTAAGAGGTAAAATGGTCAGGGTTTTTTTTTTTATATTGATGCTTTTATTTTTATTATTTGGCAAAACCAATTTCTTGTACCTATATTTTTACTAAGTGTTTACATGAACACATTTTGCTTCAGTAATTTAGAATTTTGTTAACATGTATTCAAACTAAAAAGCACTGGGTTGATGTGGGTGTTTTATCTGGGTTTTTTAAGCTGCTACTGTAATCTGTTAAATAAACCAAGCAGTTATTTATTATTATTATTTATTTTTGCATCATTTGAAATGTTACAAGTTCTTTATTTTGGTAATGTCTGCTTAAAGTGATAAGGAAATAACTGGTCCACTGCTGAATCTCTTTTCTTTTCTCTCTTAGCCACCTGATGATGAGAGAGACAATTTCAATGTGGGCATCTTGATGGTGAGCCAGGCCTTCATGCTAATTTTGTGACCGTTTAATCTATTTAGCGTCATTGTAATAACATTATTTCAGGATGCAAAACTGGCTAAAAATCTAATTTAAATTTCAACATTAATTGTATGATAGTGTGGTTGATTTAACATTTTATTTAATGTTGGGTTCATTGTAAAAAAAAAAAAAAAGATTTAATTTTGGTTGAATAAATGCTGATTTTGGGACAGTTTTGTCTATTTATCATCATAGAATTACCATTATTTCAGGGTGGAAAACTGCCTAAAAATCAGTGGTGACTTTTTAACGTTGTTTCAATGATAGTTTGATTGATGTTTTAACATTTATTCAATGTTAATTTAACGTAGGTTTGCTCTCTGGGTAAGAACTAACTTAAAAAATGCGAAAAACTTATGTATGTGCCACTTGACTTTTGTATCACATGTTATTGGCATGTTATGGAATTTAACTATGGCAAATAAGTGAGAGGAGATGGAAAGCTATGATGTCTACACGTTTTCCTGAAACATTTTCAAGGTCAATTCTTTCTTGTATAAAGATAGTGGAAAAGAAAGAAATGTAAAACAAAATGGTTTGTCATTTTTTTAAATTTTGTTTTCTTTCCTTTATTGTTTTTTTTTTTTGCCTTATTTTTGTTCTTGCACTATAATTATTTCTTGTAATATTTGATTAAGTAAATATATTAATTTTAATTTCTTTTAAATTATGTAGCAGACATGTATTTGAATAATTTTACATAATAATTATAATATTTATAATATTATTTATAATATTAATAATTTAACATATAGGTGTGCATATATGTACCCATATATGTACATGTAATATAGGAAAACAGACAATTTTATATTTGTCACATATTTCAAAAACCTAAATCAAAACCTATATTAAACCATATGTTTATATAGGTTCTTTCCATGTGGACGTGTACCAGACCCAACACACAACTCACTTTTCTTTTTTTTCAGAAGAAGAATCCACAGTCACAATAACAAGATCATTGTGCTGTCCCCTAATTGTGGTGAGCTACATGTTTAGTCTCTTATGTGCTAAACATTATGTAGCCTAAGGAAGCAGCCCTGACTCTGGAGTTTATATGAAGGTCTGTTTTTACATTTTTAAGTTTATTTCATTTTTATAAGACAAGTAAGTTGATACATGTTTGTTGTATTTACAACAGGAGCATGCTGAGTAACTATCCAGAATGTAGGTCCAAAGCAGAAAAAAGAGCACCAAGCAGAAACATACCATCTAAACTCCTTCGATTCCTGTCAGACCAGAAAGACTTTCAGAATCCTTGGAAGATTTAAAGGTAATTAAGCACACCAGTAATACTTTATAATAACTAAACACTATTGATTAATTTATTAAGCATTAGCAAAAAGTTCTGTTAAGCATTAACTCTACATTAATAGACCTTGGTATACAGTTTATAACTACAGCTGCAAATGCTGTAATCTTGACATATAAGCACATCTATAATGTGCTTAATGATTTTGTTTTTATATTTTGTTAATGATTAATTTTTCATTACTAAATTTAGTATAGCATTATTTACAAACCAGTGATTTAAGAATAGTTGGTGTATTTTTTTTCTAATCATTCAGAATGTGTAAGTAAATGGTTAATAAACTATTCAAACTAACATTTAAATATCTTATTATTCAGGCATATAGTAATAGTTGGGCAGCACAGTGGCTAGCACTGTTGCCTCACAGCAAGTAGAGCTCCGGGTGCTTAGGTTTCCCCCACAGTCCAAAGACATAAGCTATAGGGAAATTGATTAACTAAATTGGCTGTAGTGTATGAGTGTGTTTGTAAATAAGTGTGTATGGGTGTTTTCAAGGGCGTACTCATGCTATGCACAGTTGCCTTGAAACTGGAAGCGTGCTTGTCTCCCCACCGACCTGCACTCACATTTCATTCGAGCCTGAGCATGCTTACATCATCAATAATGCACTGTTCAGTTTAACAAGTGCTCTCACTCAGCACAGTGGAGATTTCTTTATATTGTTATATCGTTTTAGTTGTTCAATATGCAGTGACACGCAGTCAAATATTTCGCCGAACAGATCAGCCACTTTTGACTCTCATAAACAATCAAAGTCAACGTGCTGCAGGTACTAGGAGGTTTGCTAAAGGTGCAGCTGTTGTGCAGTGAGGGGTTTGTGTCTTTAATCTATGACAGTTTGCAAGGGACTTTGATTTGGATAAATTAATCACTATTACTGTTCAATGAACGCAAACCCCTTACTGCACCACAGCTGCGCCTTTAGCAAACCTCCTATTCCTGCAGCACAAGGAATTTATGATTGTTTATTAACATCAAAAGTGGCTGATCTGTTCAGCGAAATATTTGACAGCGTGTTACTGCATCCCAAATGACTAAAACAATATAACTAAAGAATTCTCCTCCGTGCTGAGAGCACTTCCTAAACTAAACAGCGCATCATCGATGATGTAAGAGTGCTCAGGCTCGAATGCAATGTGAGTGTGGGACGTCAGGGGAGACGGGAGGGAAGACAAGAGTGCTTCGGCCTGGTTTAAGGCAACTATACATAGTGTGAGTACATACTAAGCTGAAGGAAAATACATGAATGAATTGTAATAGTTATATTTGTAAATAAAGTACAAAAAATAAGTATATAAAGTATATACAATATTTATTTTAATAAGTGCTTTTGTTAACTTCATCCAGTTTTTAGCCTAAAGTGAGGATTGTTTATGCTTTGTAAATCCCCTTATAAATCACAATTAAAGATTCAGTTATATTCTAAAAATGAAATTCATTTTATTGTATTAAATGAAAAATAAATCTTATCTAAAATAAAATTACTGTACAGTTTAAACATAGCTAAATAACACTGAAATGTTGCATCGTAATATCATTAAATTATTTTAGTGTTGTTTTATCCAGTTTTATGTTATATTTTGGCACTCCAGCTATTCAGCAAGGTTTCATATTTGTTTAGATAAGAATGTTTATATGTCTGTTTAGATAAGAATGTTCATTTGATACTGAGCCTTTAACTGTCGTTTATAAGGATTTATAAATCATAAATAATCCTCACAGATTAGGCCACAACTGGAAGAAGTTTTGTAAATAATGCAATATTAAATATAATATTATATATATATATATATATATATATATATATATATATATATATATATATATATATATATATATATATATATATATATAAATAGTAATGTAAAATCAATCATTAAAGTTTGATAACACAATTATTAAACTGTAGCTGTAGCAAATTTTGCAGCTGTATTTATAACCGACTGCTAACATCTATTAATTTAGAGTCAATGCTTAACAGATAATGAATTCACTATTTGCTAATGCTTCATAAATGAATCATAGCCTGTAGTTATTATAGTGTTACCAGCATAGTTTGTTTATATTACTGTTTCTCTCTTGCATTATTGTTCCGAATATTGTCAAAAGTACCTACACTTTATTTTGAAAAATCTTAAAGTGATTTCTCACCCAAAACTGAATAATTGATAATTCATAATTTACTCACTCATTTTAATTAATCATTAACATTGACATTTTAAACCTGTATGACTTTGTTTCTTCTGCAAAACACAAAATATCATATTTTAAAGAATGTTGCTCCTATTTCTCCTACTTTGTTCTGTGGAAGTATGTCAGTCAGACAGGCTTGAAATTACAAGAGTGAGACAAGAAGATGATGATAAAACTTCCATTTGTGTAAACTATTGACATGCAAGGAATCACCCCAGTTGTAAGTGAAATGTCATTAGTAATGTTTTTTTTTTTTTTTTTTACAGCCATTGAAGTATCAGTATTGGAGCGGAAGAAGACCCAGTTGTATCGTCTGTTTCCTGCCATCTTGCAGTTTAACCTGGTTTCTTAATGTAAAGTACTTGTAATTTGCCCACTTGTCCTCAATTATCTTAAAGCTAACATTTAAAACTAATTTGCTATGAGATTATTTGCCAAGACCTCTCACTGTGTGATTCACATGTCAATATGTATTATTGTGTGTATAACTAGCTATTTGGAATTCAAATGATTTGTATTCATTAAAGAATCTGTTTTAATTGCAAAGTTGTTTTTGTACTAATTGTAAGTTCACAGTTAACAAACTATTTACTGCTTCTTTACACATACAGTATAGAATAAATGTTTTTTTTTACTATGGTAAACCATTAATAGTGTATTTCCCATATGTATATGTTTATCCTTACCAACTGCCATTTCTATGCTGCTTGAAGAGCATTAAATTAGTAAAATAATAATTTTTTTACAGTAGGTATCCCATTAAAACAAAGAATCTGTTCATTTTTTCACTGTGTATATATACTATTAAAAAACAAAAAAGTCCTCTTTTTACAGTAGGTATACTATTAAAACACAGAATCTGTCTGTTTTTTTACAATAGGTATACTATAAAAACACAAAATATTTCCGCTTTTTTACTGTTGGTATACCCTTAAAAACACAGAAAATAACCGTTTTTTTATATAGAAAACCCTTAAATTACAATAAAATGTTTCGTTATTTTACAGTAGTTTAACCGTCAAAAAACGGATATTTTGTAGTTTTTTTAATGTGGACACACTGTCAATTAACAGAAGTTTTCCGTTTTTAATTTACGGTAAAATATTTGTGTAATGAGCTGCCAGTACATTTTACCGTTTTTTTACGGAATTTTTTTTTAGAGTGTAGAGTCTACAGAAGCTGTAGGCCATCTCTTACACCTTAACAATGGTTTTCAGACAATAGAAATGGTCTGCTTTCAGAAGCATAAAGCTTTCCCATGAACACAAGGTGAAGTCACATCCTTATCATATTACAACATTTCATTTATGAGTGTCTCTTATGCCCAATACATTAAATGATAAATAGTACATACATAAATAGTACATCCTATACATATTGTGTGCAAAATCATACCAGCATCCGACAATAAAAACAACAGATTTGAAGTTTCCACATTCACAGCTGAAAAACTATAGTTGTGTGACACATTGGCAACCTTTTTTTTTAAAATGTATCAGTTTCAGGATGTTTCACGTATGGATACAAAGAGAGGGATGTAATCTCCTGTTTCCACTTCTTGTATCACTCTGAGCTCAAATCACAATGGCATGGTCTGTCCTCTTTATTTTTACCTGCACACTTTTCTACAAAGGTAACTGATGAATTTTTACTTTATGCAGATTTGTATATTACTATGTGAGAAATTCTTCTCTAGCCTTACTATAAGTAAATGTGTAGGACTGTGTAAAAACAAAGATTTAAGAATTAAAATAAAACAGATTAATGAACTGAATATTTATTTTAAGGAATGCATGTCTTTATATGTGTTTATTTTCTTTACATTTATTATTTTCTCTAGTTTGATTCCTAATCTAGTTGCCTAAACCTGGCATTTTATACTACGGTAACACTTTACAATTAGGTTGTAGTAAGTACACTGTAAAAATTATATGATTCATTGTAGATCATTGTAAACAAAGCTAATCATGTTTCTAACTTAATTTTCTAAGTAACACAAGCTGTTTTAAGTTAGTTATGTTTTAGTTATATACATTATATAAGTTCAATGGACTCACAAGGTTAGTTTGAGTCAGCTTAAAAATTTAAGGCAACCAGGATTTTTTTTATAGTGTAGTAAATATATTTACTAACATGAATAAGCAATGAACAATGCATTTATTACAGTATTTCATTTTTGTTGAAATTAATTATTGGAAGCTGTTGATTATTTGTTTGTTAACCCACAGTGGGTTAACTTCTGTTAGCAAGTATTTGGATTTTAATAATGCTTTAGTAAATGTTGAAGTCTAGGAGTATGATTATCAAATTGGGTGTGAGAGATTCTGTGTTCAGACCCCGGACGAACCCCCTGTTTTTACAATCTATTCTAATGTATTTTTTATATTTGTCATTTAATTTATTTAATATAAATCATCTGCTAAGTGGATTTTTTTATTCATAAATTATTTTATAATAGCACATTTAACAGGTTGTGTGTAAATACTTCTCTATATTTATTGGCCTAACTCACTTATATAGTTTGCATCCTATTGCAACTATTGTTGAATCAAATTGCTTTAGTCCTTTTTATTCAAATAATTTAGATAAATTCATCCTAAATGTATGAATTTATAATAAAAATAATAAAATATTTTTTAAAATGTTGTCTGAATATTAAATAGATAATAAAATGTGTTTACTTTCAGTAAGTTCTCTAACCTGCTATCAGTGCATACCTGAGACCTCCATTAAATGTACTGAAACTACAGTGGATTGTCCTGTCGGTCAGTGTGGGACCATGAAAACCACATCTTATTTGGGTACGTCCTGCAGGAGACCGAACATTTGTAATGAAAACTAGTTACCGTAATTTTTTGTGTGTTGAAAAATGAGTCAAATGTACATTTCTGCTGTAGGAAACAATGCAATTTCTGATATGATTATGAAGAACTGCTCTGCAACTCAAGAATGTGTGACTGCATCTGTAAACTTTGGAGTCACAAAGATCATCATCAACAATGAATGCTGTAACACTGACCTGTGCAATAAACAGATCAAACAAGGTGCATATTTTACACATCAGGAAGAATGTTATGTGACATTTAAACTGTGGATATATTTTTCATTCATATACTGTACATCATCAAACTAACCCAGGCTCATTCTGAAAATGTACCTCTATATACATTTCTGGAGAGCACCAAATAGGTCCCCGGATATACGTTTTTTTTTTTTTTTTTGCTGTTTTTGTTTTTGTGAATCCACCAAATATCGCTGAGTATGCTTTTTGAGATCTCAAATTTCTCTCGCCGGCTGTTCTCAAGTATCCCACTAGAGGCTGCTGTCGACTGACTGAATGACTGACTGACTGATCAATCAACTGACCTACCATCCTCCTTCCTTAAACCCAACCAATTGTATTGATTGACCTGTCCACCTTCTTCCCTAAACTCAACCAACAATATTCAAAAGCAATCCAGAAAAAAAAGCTCCCGTCTGATTTTTACCCCGTTATCAGATTTTAACACATTCTCGTCCTGTTATTTACTTGTTTATTTTACTTTTTGGATTCTGTTTTTGTCTTACCTGATTTCTGGAACCAAACTTCACCGAACTCAAACCCTGTCTTTGTGGTGAACTCCTCTCTGCTTCTCAAGTCTGCCAATGTACATGGTGAACTAACAGGAAAAACTGGTAACGATAGCGATCATTTAAAAAATTAAATGCAGCTATACGTACATCTGGCTACATAATTTACGATCTCCAGAAACTTATATAGGGCTACATTTTCATCATGAGCCTATGTTGCATCAGACATAACGTCAATGGAATTTGTTGTTGTTGATTTAGTAATCCAAGCAATCCAATTTTTTTTATAGAATCCCAAAATAGAATCCCAAATGGAATGCACTGCTACACTTGCAAAGGAGAAGACTGTTTATCAACTTTACCTTGTGCTGACGGAGAAGATCATTGTGTGAAAGCAACAGGTACCATAAAACGCAAAACAAGAGTCTACAGTATATTCTTACACTGTCTTGCCAAGAATCTTCTTCTTAATTTGTATACACACAAAACATATTTAATTTGTTTCAAATAGTTTTTTTGAAAATGCCAAAATATGAGTGAAATAATGTTCTATTTTCATAAAGTGCAGCACTAGCACACTCAAACGAGATATATTGCCCTCCAAAAGGTACTTCAGAGTGAAAAAATTGTGGCCGCAATATTGAAATTAAAAAATTTGAATCAAAACTGGCTACTTTGAAGGGCCGTTTCGAATGAAGGAGTTTGAAAAATACAACTGATGGACACTTCAGCGGGTTAGGTGTTTAGCTGGTTAAAAATACCAATTTTTAATTTATTTTGTTTAAAATGGAGATCTTTGCAATTATTCTGAATATCCTTAGCACAATGTAAAAGTTGCATTTGAGTAATAACTCACTCATAATGACATTATTACTAGACAAACATCATTTTTAATAATCTCTTGAACGAATTCCTCATTGACAAGCATATTTAATGGATACAAGCTTCATTTGATGCATGATTGTGAATGCTCTAGTTTAAGTTTAAGGAACAACAAAAAGTAAATGGACTTCTAGTTGATTATTTTACCAAAATAATATATGATCATGCCTTGATCTTTATTTAATTAATTAGGACAGCAAGGTCTGACTTTGCTTAAACAAACGTCTTGTCACTTAACAAAAATAATGTACAGTATAGAATATAAAGTCATGGTGCATTGGAAAAACAATTCATATTGTGTATGACTCCCATGAGCTTGGAGGACTGCATCCGTACATCTCTGTGATGACTCAACTAACTTATTAATAAAGTCATCTCCAATGGCAAAGAAAGCGTTCTTGCAGGACTCCCAGAGTTCATCAAGATTCTTTGGATTCATCTTCATTGTCTCCTCCATCGTCTTACCCCAGAGATGCTCAATAATGTTCAAGTCTGGTTACAGGGCTGGCCAATCCTGGAGCTCCTTGACCTTCTTTGCTTTCAGGAAATGTGATGTGGAGGCTGAAGTATGAGAAGGAGCACTATCCTGCTTAAGGATTTGCCCTCTCCTGTGGTTTGTAATGTAATGGGCACCACAAAATGTCTCGATACCTCAGGCTGTTGATGTTGCTATCAACTCTGCAGATCTCTCGCACGCCCCCATACTGAATGTAATCCCAAACCATGATTTTACATTCATTAAACTTGACTGATTTCTGTGAGAATCATGGGTGCAAGCAGGTTCCAATAGGCCTTCTGCAGTATTTGTGAGGATTGGGATGCAGTTCAACAGATGATTCATTGACCTTCTTGCATAACCATTGCTCACTCTGAGTAAAAACAGTTTAATGTACAGATGTGATTGTCAAAGGTTTAAAATGATAATTTAGGATTGTGTGGGTGTTTGAATTGACACTGCAAACATTTAACAATTAGTGGGTGTATTATGTATATCATGGTAAAATGTACAATGGTCATTTTAAAAATTATTTGATGAAAGAATGACAAAAAAAATATTACACAAAGTTTTTAATATTTCAGTCTAGATCAGCTTAATGTGAGAAAAGAAATATGAGCTGGGTATTTCTGACATTATTTCATTTTCCAAATCCTCTAAATCAAAATAAAAGACTGTGATCCTCTTGTTTGTTATGAATTTTACCCTATCGTTTCTCTACAGTCATTTCAGAGGGACAGATGATGACAATGAGAGGATGTGCAACCAGAAGCTTTTGCAGAGGTGACCTGTCCTCCCAGATCAGCCAAAACAACACAGCGGCAGTGGGTCTGACCTGCTGTAAGGGGCATTTGTGTAACAGCTCAAAAACCCTCATTCAGAGCCACATGGTTCAGCTGAGCTTTCTGATGTGTGCCATTATACACATGCTGTTGTAAGGTTATATAATATGGTGATGTTGATCGGCTTTTCACTGACACAATTTAAAACAACTTAATATCGAACCAACATTACTACACTTTTAAAAATTCTGGGTTGTTGTAACCCAATGTTGAGTGAGATATGGACAAACCCAACAATGTTATGGGTTATATGACAACCCAATTTTTAAAAGTGTATCCACTGCAGTTAACTACACATGATAATGTTGTTAAATAGTTTATTAACGCTAAATTAAAACTCATATACTTACCAAACTCTCAAATTGTTCCTCTGCAGAACAAAAATTACTTTACATTAGGTAACATGAACAGTCAAATCATACATTTATTTATTCCTCTTTCTTAACTTTAATTTTCTGTCTTATCTTAAGCTCATTAATGTTAACGAGCACAACTTTGGATTTTAAGAATGGATTAGTAAATGTTGATTGTATATATTTACATGCATGGCACACAGCCTTGCATTGACATTAACAATGATTAATTAATGCTGTACACATTTTTTGTTCATTCTTATTTCATGTAGTAGGAAAATATCTAACATTAAAGAGATGGTTTACGCAAAACTGAAAATTCTGTCAGCAAATGCTTTCCCTTGTTTCAAACCATTGAGTCTCTTTCTTCTGACAAACACAAAAACAAACATTTTGAAAAAAAGCTAAAAACTAACATTTACTTCCACAGAATGATAACAGGTTTCCAGCTTCAAATGATCTCCCTTAGTGTTTGGCAGAATAAAGAAACTTTATTTACATAAAGGTCTGGAATTATTTAAGGTTGAGTATAGTGAGTAAATTGTAATTTAGAAAAAAACTAACCCTTTAACTAATGGAACACCTCAAACCACCCTAGGCTGGTTGGCTGGTTTTAGAGGGGTTTTGGCCACTTCCAGCCTGGTCTTAGCTGGTCCGGCTGTGAGATGACCAGCTGAAACCAGCTTGAACAGCCTAGCCAGGCGGGAAGCGTTGCCAAAACCAGCTATGTCCAGCTTAAACCAGGTTGGAAACCAGCCTGGAAGTGACCAAAACGCCTCTAAAACCAGGCTGCTTAACCAGCTTAGGCTGTTTTTTCAGTATAGGGACTTGTGGTGTGACCAATATTTAATCAAATCTGTGAGAAGTCTCTTCTTCCAAAACTCCTCTGAACTTTTTTTAAGATATTAAAGGGACTTTTCAACAAGTTTAAACGTGCATGTTAATTTACTCACCTTCAGCTCATCTTGTTGACTCTCTCTTTAGCTGAAACAATGGTCCATATCTTGCTGATTCTTATAACTCGATTGGTAACAATTACTACGAGAGTAAGTGAATAAAAATAAACCAAGGCCTTGTAATTTAAAGCAAAAGATTCAGTCTGTGCTAGAATCTCACTCTTCGTCTTGCTCAACATCGCCCCTTAGCTGTTAAAAACGGAAGATACGGGTTTAGAATGACCATAAGCAAATGAAGACGTTTTCATTTTGGGGTGAACAAACTCTTAAAAGTTCGATCCTGCTTATGATCATATACGAAATGTGAGGATTGTCGAAACACTGTGCTTGACAATTTGTAATTTCATACTGAAATTTACATTTAGACCATCTGACTGTCTAGCATTACTATTAATGACATGGAGAACACTTTATTTGAACCTTCTGCTAAGTTACACCACGAAACTTTACAGAACAAAATTGCCTTTTACCATCTTTGGTCAGAATAGTCTCAGAAACTAACATTTTTTTTTTTTTTAGAAGGGTGTAGCTAGTTTTAGAATTCTACATGGAATTCAATACACTAAAATAAATCCATTATGCCCTGGGCCACTGAATTGTCTTGGACAAGGGGAATGAAATAAGATGACTTCATAACACATCTGTTCATTTTTGGGTGTGTTTGCATATGTATATATACATTAAATTAGTCAGATTTAAACATTTGGTCTCTTCAGCTTACAAATTTATTCCTTAAGCACCAACAGAATCTTACCTCTGTTTAGAGATTGTTTCTGAACACAGTACACAAAATGTTTCTTGAATGACAGTGAATAAGAATAAAGAAACAGCGCCTCTGAAACTGAATTGTCTTGTTACCACTCGCAGAGAAATGATGTAATCTCAAATATTCAAGTATGCGGATATTTGTAAAACAGATTTACATGACTTTTGCTAAACCTGTATTTATTATTTACAAAACTTGTCCATGCCTGTAAAAGGATATGTCAAAATTCCATGACTTTTTCAGGTTTTCCATGACAATGTTCCCATTAAAAAATATAGCAAATACAAATTAAAGGGGCAAACACAACCGAAATAGAATCAGGAGGTGAACATGGCAGAGCCTCGGGCTAATAACGGAGTAGTCATTGTGCCAAACACGTAATGAGATCAGTCCAGAAGTTGAGTAAAAAAAGACGTTTGAATCTCTTGAGCACAAGATGGCGCTGTAAAAAAAAAACTGCAGGTAACCTCAAGTTAATGTCTGAAAACACCAGAGCATTACAGGGATTATATGTCTATAAGCATTCAAGTCAAATTTGTTTAGATAATTTGAGGACAGTTTACCTCCACGCAGTTTGTTGGTGTTATCTGAAGATGTGATCAGATTTTCATGAAAATTAGGCAAAAAGGGAGATGTAACTTTTACTATTCCCCATGCTGCTGGCCCTTAAAACTTTATTTAAATATTTTAAAATGCAATCTATTCCCTGGGATAAAAGGTTTAATTTTCTAAATCATTAGTCTAGTTTTAACATGTTGATTTAATGCCCAAGAAATGTCTTATCAATGTAAAATATATATATATATATATATATATATATATATATATATATATATATATATATATATATATATATATTTGTCATAACGGCATCAATATTTCTTTTAAACATTTTAAAAACTTTAACTGTTTTAAAATAACACACATTATTCACTTATTTACTTTAATTCATCCTTGCTAAACACAGTACACCAACTACATTCCTCCTGCCATTTTCATCTTAATGCAATTTAATATTATTTGATAACATTTTAAAAAGGTTTTACCTCGCACAGAATATCCTACTACAATAAAGATCATGCAAGCTAAAATAAATAAATAAAACCACATTACAAAATCATTGTGTTAAATTATTTTTAATCCACTTACATGAAATTACATATTTTCCCTCCAAATAACATTTATGCTTGGGTGTTCTGTATGAAAAAAATCCAGAGACATGACACAAAGCTAGCCGGCCCGACAATCTCCCTTTCCTCCCCATATTAACTACTTCATAGCCACATGCAAATTAGGCAAGTATCAAAAGAAATCAATGGAGAAAAAAAAAATAAGAAAATAAAAACAAACCATACCTGGAAAAACAAAAATTACAATAGTATATCCAACTACTCGGCTTGTACAGTCATACAGTAACAGCATCAAGCTTATGTGCTCTTTGTTCTTGGGTCCTCCATACCTTGTGATTAACGGGGGGAAAATATAAATGCCATTTGCAGGGCACCAAATTCCTGGAATTGGAAATTTGAAAATGACAATAAATGGAATGTAACCTTTTTTTTCTTTTGCCCATCATTTTACAGGACGTGAGCAAACAGTTGCTTCTTTCCTAGCTAAAGACTAGCACTGCTAACCTCACTTCTACTAGAAGAAAAGGGCTTATTTAATGCAGACGCTAAACTGCAGCTGTACGACAAACGCACAGACCCCTGGACTGACTTTTACATACAGTATACGAATAACAAAAGGGTTTGACTTGCAACTTTGCATGAGCTGAGAACTTGCCCTCACCCGCATTCATCCACGCTAAAGCAACGACCCACGGAGAAAACAAGGCAGACAAAACCTCATCCCCTCCCAGTCCCTTGTTCCGACCCAACGCATCTCGAGCGCCCACCCACCCCGCTTAATTAACCCATCCCACCCTCCTCCCGTTACACAAATCCTTAGAAAAAAACCCCACAATGACAGGGAAGGAAGAAAGCAAAGGAAGGCGCGAGAGTAAAAGAACTAAAAGAGAGAGAGAGAGGTGGATGATGAGGTGGTCTCAGTGTTTGATGGTGAGCTGGAATGATGGCAGGTGAATGACAGGGGGAAGGACGGACAGAGCCAGACTCAGTTTTCCCGGCCCTCCTCGGCATCTTCGCCTTCGCCCTGGTTATCTGAAGTCCACAGCTGAGAAAAAGAGAAGACACAAATTAATCACTTCAGTCACCAACTATACTGAATGCTTACACGAAAAAGTACATCATGTATATAAAAATATATAATCTATACAAATAAACAGTAAAATAATCCACATATATATTTATACAACAGTTTTGTCTGGTTCTTGAATCTTATTGGCTAATAGCCGTGATATTCTGCCAGTAACAGCACTCGTCCAGCCTCTTCACCCCCGTGTATTACTCCGCCCACATACAGCAACAAGCAGTGGATCCTCTACAGTTTGACAAATATTGCTGCTATTAGGCAACATGAAAAATATTTGAGGGTTTTTAGTCGAGAATATAGTTGTTTAGATTGCAACTATGCAGTTTATTTGTAAGGATAGTGCCTAATTTAAACTGCTTATATTTTTTGAGAGACAGCATGTTGAGCAAAGACGGTTGACAATGTTTATCCACTAGATGGCGACAAAGATCGCATAAGAGAAAAACAGCTTAATTTCAAACTACAGCTGACCAAATCATTATTAAACTGGTAAATGCCTTTCTGAAACAATCTTTCTCTTTTGTATGTTTTAGTGCTGTATCATTACCATAGTAATATTGTGATTTCCCGATTGTACAGAAATACCGGGAAATCTCTGTAGACCGGAAGGCATTTCATGCTGTTCAGCCTTATGATCTTAAAATGTGAGCATCTGTTTTGTCATTACATCTTTAGACATTATTCTAATACTAGCTCTAAAGTGACATTTGTGAAGAAGCAACAATTTCTGCTGTTCTGACATCAGCTGCAGATGTGAAGGAATGGCAAAAGAAAGTAGTTCCTCTTACAAAGGGTTTTGAGACTCTTGATGTTAGATTCTCTTTTTTATACACACGATTATGGCGTCGAACTGTTGTATAAACGCAATATCACACTCATAGCAGTGTTATGTGGCTGTATATCATCAATAGTGGGACACTAAAGGACTCAGCTTTATGTCAACGCACACCTCCCACAAGTGCTGATATAAAGCCACAACGCACTGCTACGAATGTGATATTGCTCATATATACACACAACCACATAGATGTATTAGGGCTGCACGATATTGGAAAAATGATATATTGTGATACTTTTTTTCTCTGCCATTTATATTGTGATATAATTTCACCAGATGACTATACATTTTCTTTAGTCATAAACACAATTAAGAAAATATTTAAGCGAAATAAATTTTCTGGAGAGAGCAACAGTATTCAGGTAAAGAAATGGAATAATCAAATGTAAAATAGCATTGTATAGTCTTCACCATTTAAATAATTTAATAGAATTAATCTTTATGCACTACTAAAATTTTTTAAACTCTCTTCCAATGTTCACAGTCAGAGACCCTAAAAACACATGCAGATGATAAACTCACTCTATTACGGTTCAATTCTGCAGCATCTCCACAAATCTTGTGTGTTTTCTGGTCATCTATAATCCTAACTCAACATTGCATATCTTGTGATGTGACTATTGTGTTCAAATAATATATATTGTGCAGCCTTTATGTGTATGTATGTATCGCTCGTTTTGACATGTCGCATCCCGAATGCCCACCTACCCCCTCAGTTTATATATTATATATATGAATATGACATTTAAGGTAATAATTACATTGTGGCATTAAATCCTTATTGTTTTTTAAAATTATTATAACAATCTTTTTTGGATTATACTATTTGCCTATTTGTATTATATTTTTTTCCTATTTTACAATGTAAAGCTATTATTTTTGAGTTAAACCTTACAAAAAGTTACTTTCATTTCATAATAAATAAAATGTACTCATTTGTCTTCATCTGCTATAAAAGAAAAAACTGACTGTCAAGTTGTCCCGCAGTAGCTGCATGATCAATGTGCTGTCTTTGTAGGATTCTTCATTCAGTGAATCGAGCTCTGCAATGGCCTCATCAAAAGCCTGGGAGAAAGACATCCAACAAACATGTTAGAAGTTTAATGTAGATATTCTATATTCACAACATACTCCATGACTAACACCTTCATAGTTTGTTGATTAGCTTGTGTGGGAGTCTGTTAATCTGTTAAACTTACTGTTTTGGCGAGCTTGCAGGCCTGTTCGGGCGAGTTGAGAATCTCGTAGTAGAATACGGAGAAATTGAGAGCGAGACCCAGACGAATGGGGTGTGTGGGCTGCATCTCTGCCTTACTGATTTCAAACGCATCCTTGTAGGCCTCCTGCGAATTGCCAATGATAGCTGGAGATAGAGAGAACATGTGTAAAGAACGTTTAACTTTGACAAACTCTGTAGTTAATCAGTGACTCTAATTAAACTATTGAAACCATTTAAATTGAAGTGTTGTATTGAAGCAATTTTCACAATTCAATATTTGGGCTGATTTAATAAATACTGTGAAACTGTTTTATTTAAAAACATAGAAAAAGCATCAGAAAAAAAGTGTATTCTCAGTTGACATTAACAATCACATTCTGCTCTAAAGCAGTTAAATGACATTTGACGCTAGGAGGCGTTACACAACAAATAAACCACCCACAATACACAAAAATGCTCAAAGGCTCCAAAGCTTGTAAGTAAATCACTAGATAGAGATAAAAAATAAACATCTAAATAATAAAAGGTATGACTGCATTTAATTTTGTAAGGCAGTTTTAGATTTCACTAATTTTCTAGGTTCAGTAAATATTCCCAAGTAGATGTTTACCAAGACTGGGAATTATTGCTGGGTGATATGGCAAAATTCAATCTCGATAATTATTTTCCATATTGAATATATATTTTGATATAAGTTGTTAATGATTCCAGATTTAAAAGAGTACCACAACAATGACTGAAGCTACAGAAAAGAAGGTCTATTATATGGCATAACATATATTTGAGATTTCAGTGGGCGTAAATTCAGTACATCTCTAATATCAACAGACGTTTAGATTCCCATTTCTGATGTATGATTAGCTCTTAGGTAAATATAGAGTAAAAAAAATAATAATAAAAAGGCCAGAGCTTATTATTGTTAGTATCCATGCTTCCATCCAAAGAAGCAAATTAACTTCATGCGCAAAACTGGATTATCGCATAAAAGTTTCGATCCAATTAGTCCTGATAAACTGGCGCCAAATATCAACAGTAAAAATGAATTTTGCTGCGCTAGGCGAAGAATCTTTTACTATTTTAATAAATGACTTGCACCTCAAAAGACGAATGCTGACATGCAATAAACACATGATGGCGTTTGAGGTGTGAGGCATGGAGCACAGACGCTCTTGATTCTGGAGGTAATTAATAATATAATAACACTGATACGGGCATTTTGGAATGACCAAAACAACATTTCAGATGTTTTACAATGTGCTCAGCCTACTGGTTTGTCCATTCACACAGATTTTCATCACATGATCTCTTATAACAAAATCATATGACTTTTAATGCGCATAAAACTGGTTTCAGGTTACAATGTTACAAGACACAATGTTGAATAAATAAATAAATACTCAGACTATCCCTAAAATCTAGCACTAGGTACAGGATTGTCAAACTAATGATCAAACTTAAGGTTTACTCAAAAAAAAAAAATGTATAGTGCTAAATAGTAGCTTAGCAACATTACCCAAGTACAAATGAGTATGTTTACATGACAACAATGTACAAAAACTCAAAGGTTTTCTTATGGTTTTGAAAGGTTTAACATAGACAACAATGTTGTTAAATCAATACCCGTTCATACAGATTTCTCAAAATGACAAACACAGATTGATCTTGACAGGCTATACATTTTCACAAAAGCATGTTGTAGACGTTTGATAACGGTACCATTTTCAAATCCTTTCAAACCAGTTCTAAAAAGCACTGGGCAAAACGAATACATTTTTCTGTTTATAGCTGAAGAGTGTCATGTAAACACCCTCTCAGATGGTGTCAGCGAGAGACATCCAAACGGCTGAGTTAATATGAAGGAACTGTATTCCAGAAGGCTGTGAAGCTCAATCCACCCACACAGGCTTACACACACACTCACAGCTCTCTTTCATTCATTCAGTAAGGTGGGTGGACTCGCATGTCTGCACCTGTTCCAATGAAGGAAGGAAATCAGGCCACTAAGCATTTCCACTATAGACCCTCCTTTAAATTTTTCCCTCTCTCTCTTTCCCACAACTGAATCCTAAAGCCACGCCCTGAGCTTGTCAACCTCCTGGCACAGGAAGGCAACAGCAAGAGTCTTCCTGTTATGCACATCACAGCCCTTGTTCCTTTCTGACTCGGCCAAGACAGACAATAGAGCTCAAAACTTAAAGGTTTACATAGTATCTGCTTTAAATAGAATTGGCCTGTGAACAGAGTCAGCCAATACGGTGTCTGGTAATTCGTTTCATATTTGGTAAACATTTTGAGGTTGAAAAGCTTTACCTACTCTATCACTATGAAGTCTGTTGTTTTATTTTGGTGTGTGTGTGTGTGTTGTCCACTAAGGCAATGCTTATTTAATCAAAAATACAAATACTGTTATCTTGTGAAATTGTTTAGGCAGACTATAAAACCTATTATTCTAATAATCTCTAACTATTACTACCATCTTGTGAAATTATAAACACTGAAATTATGAAGAACTTTATTCAAAATAGATTTTTGCAACAAAGTAGCAGATTTTACTGTTACTTTAAATCAATTTAAGGTGTGCTTTGATGTGTGCTTGCTTCAAAAATGTAACACTTACTAACGGCACATTGGTATTTTATGACTGAATTAACCACTATGAAAACCAAAGTTTATGAATGGGCCACAACAGCACAAAATCCCCCAAAACGCATCCTCTTTAGAGATTTCCACCCCCTTACTTCCTCTTAAGCTTGGCTTCGTGTCAACAGTTTGCGGAAACAGTACATTTTTAGCAGAAGTCAGTACGTTCATGGGCAGGTGGTGAGGACGTGTCACTACCACAGCTACGCAGCATTATTCAAACAACTACACACTTAACTAGAGGGCTAATCCGAAAATGTTAACCAGACTTAAAGATAGAACTCTAGGCTTTGCTTAGCCCACCAAGTAAGGACTAATTTTTCTACAAAACCTACAATTTAGCATTTAATTGAACACCAAGTAATATATTTTTTCTTGCCATGAACTGAAGTTCAAAACAGGAACAAAAGAAATCTAATATTATTTCCAAAATATAAAAATGATACACAGGATTGGAACAACATGAGTATTAATGTTAAAGAGATAGACTTGATAAAATGGCTTACAGTTTTTCTCCTCTCCCACAGCCACCTCTGCTAAGTAGCGAAAGTAATCGCCTTTCATTTTCAGATAGAAGACTCTGCTTTCAGCCGGGGTCGCTTTGGGGATGAGATACTTGTCCAGAAGAACCTACAAAGCACAAACAAAAGTGAAAAGCCATATTAGCATTTTGTCAAGGGATTTTAGATCCTGCTTTCACTGTGTTTAAAGAAAATAGGGAAGCAGTGCTGAGTACCACAAAACTAAACAGTAGTAAAGATATAAAGAGATAAGAGTTCTGTGGAACTTGTTCGACGGCATCCTGTGTCAAAAACAAGAGGCTTTGGTGAAACCATGAAACCTCATGAGCTAATGTGTCCAGGATATCGTTTATAGTAAAAAACGTGTAGTCTCGATGTTATTTCTAGAGTTTCAGCATTCTAGGTATTTGGACAACAACCTTGGATCGCCTTTGGGGACGACAGAGGCCCGGCAGCTTGTGGCAAGACTGCAATTTCACAGATGCTTCTGAGACTTTCTGTTGCAGGGAGGGGGAAGGGGAGAATGGGAAAATTGACTACGCCGTACGAGCTAGTGCTCCCACAACTAGGTCATCGAGCTTGCTGGACTTGTTCACAGCTCGACTGACCTGATTGTCACCACCCTGAACAGAACCACAGGGTCGTAGTGGCTATAAGCATCTTTAACTTACTGTTGACAACCATATTAATGGTGATGGTAGTCTCAATGGATCAATTGATTTGGTCAAGGTTGGTACTGTTCAGAGGAGCACACATTTATGGATCTCTTTGGTTTGTGACCTTCATTACATCAGAGGTCAAATTGGCAAGATCGTTTAGCTGTAAACCACTTTGATGTCTCAATACTGTTTATGCATTCCAGTTCAAATTATTCATTTAACCTTATTAAGTCACATCACAGATGAACCAATGACCTACTTGTGCTTTCAATGGCAGGTTGCAATGTACAGTGTCTCTACTCTGACAGATACAGTTATTGGTTTGCATAACCATTTCCTCCCAATTGTGGAGACATGTGGATGAGAGATCACAGCAGTTTGCGTAAGAGCGGTTTCGTCTTTTTATTAGATGTGTATTTAGCGATAATAAAGTGCAACCTGCCTGCCTACTGCCACTTCCCTCTTTATATTAATCGATAAATTGCAAATCTATGTAAATGTATGCTCATGTTGGCAAAATGGTCCAATAGTGTAATAATGTATGACTCACAACTACACAGAAATCACTTTCAATTCAAGCTGATTCTAGAACGGTGGGGGAGTTGTTAAATTTATTGCATTTATGAGAAATTTACTGCCTATTGGAAAGGCTGGAGTTCGGCTGTGCATTAAATTATTTGACCACAATTTAACTGACAGACACAAGAAAATTATTACTGCTATCAAATCCCGTTTAAGGCAAGTCATTTCAATCGGTAGCCATCTTTGAAATGCCTCTCAGGTACACTTGGGCATTGTATGCTTGAATGGGGAACATCAAATTTTCCAAAACTTTTTGCCAAGCTTATGATTACATTGCATATTTGGAATCACCAGTAAAATTAAACAACTACTCTCTCATAAGTGTGTTTCTAAACGATGGAATCAAACAAAATCTGCATTTTCTGGAGGCCCAAGGTAATGCACATACGCACTCGATAGGAAGATCACGTCACCAACTTCATTTATGGCTGTTCTACTCATTATCAACGGATTCCAGTGCATTTGTTGACCACCAAACTGTCGTAAAAGCACACATCTGGTCCGAGAATCTCCCCAGAGAAAGGTCAGTCTATATTGATTGATGATTAACCTCTGTAATAGTAGGCGGGGCTTCATTCGCCATACTGACAAGTGACACATCTTGCATATACTATAGTCTTTGCTACTATATGAAATAACAACAGAACAGAACAGGAGTTTCTAAAATTATATAATAAAGGAGTTGAAGAGTGTTATAGTCAGAATTTATGCATTCTAGCCATTATAATATTGGCATGTCCACATGAAAACTTTACATTTAGTCCCTGAAACATTTTCCCAACCAGTCATCACCCAAAGGAACTGCGTATACGTGATATTAAGATAGATTTGTGTGATTCACACAACACCAAATACAGTTTGAAATACAAAAAGCTTTGAAATTGCTTTTCAGATGAAGTGTTGTGAGAAAGCAAACGAACAAAATAAAGTAGACATATTGTTTTAAAACATATGGACTATGATAAAATTCATAGCTGCATTCTTGACTTTTAATGACCTCACTGCAAACACATTTTAATACAAGGTAAAAAGGTCAAAGTGAAAAGTGACGCTGCATTTTGTTGGTTATGTTACTTCTATCACACCAAATACCCACTTGTGTACATTAAACATGGATAAAGGGAAAAGGGACTGAATTAGGGCTGCACGATATTGAAAAAATCTTGCATTGCAAATTTTTTAACCTGTTATATATATTGCAATATGAAAAAAATTCACTAGATGTGTTTAATAACTATATGGAAAAAAAATCATACTTTTAGAATAATTGTGATGATCCTGCAAAAAATATAACAAACAATCTACAAGCCCAGATAAATTCAAAGAAAAAGATACAAATTATTTAACATTGTTTTTCAAGGAATTGAATTGTATTCAGGGATGCAGTAATTGAATAATCAAATGTAAAATATTACTCCATAGTCTTTGTTTTATAAACAATTCAATAGAATTAATCAATATTAATTTGTCAGAGTTAAAAACGCTACAATTTCTTCAGTCTGAATGCTTTTAAAAACCTTCACACCATCACAGGTTAAAAAAAAAAACGCACAACAAAACAAAACACAAAAGTTCAATTGTAATCCAGACTTAACATTGCATATACTTGTGATGTGACTATTGCGAATGTTCACATTGTGATATCGATGCTGAAATGCTATATTGTGCAGCCCTAGTGTAAATGTGTACGTTCAGAAATACTGAATATTACACATTACAATCCTACATGAAATTCTTCCTTACAAATGGAAATCATACCATCTGGAGAGGAAAAAAAGAATCTGTGAAAAAGACGTGTAAAAACAGTTCATGTTCTGTTCTGACTGTCTGTCATTTATTTTTCTGCTTCTAGCATGGAGAAAAAAAATGTTTGGCATTGATATTTTGTCCCATCACGCCTGATTAGCATGCAGTGTAAAGACTTTAAAGAACTCAATGCAACATGAGGTTACATAATACACAGGAATTCACATGACATCATAGTCTCGCTCTACTCTCCCGAATACCAAAGCAATACAGGTAAAACTCTCTTTGACTGTAATGTGGAGAGCTACAGGTCAGTGGCCCAAAAAACAGCAGCTCAGCTGCAGTCATTATGGGATTAGAGGTGAGTCAACCTGTGCCGTATCTTACTTTCATGCTATGTGCACACAGGGCCAGTTTATTCCCTCCCTTCAAACAAAACTCCTACTCTCATGTGGTTTGATCTCCCATTCACCAGGACCAGAAGATGAAGGTAGATAAAACAAATATTGTCTAAAGGAAAAGTTCTGCGCATCCAGATACAGCTTTAGTCAAGTACTTTACTGTGCCCATGTTTGGTCCTCAGCCATATTGTTGAGTTCAACTATCCTCATGCCCTCTGGAGGACTCTTCACTTCCCACACCTCATTACAGAGCCTCTTCTCTCCCACCCAAGCAGCTGCTAAAAGCTAATTAGCGGCCTCTCTCACTTCCTCAGACTTTG
Organism: Danio rerio; assembly: GCF_052040795.2. Lineage (NCBI taxonomy): Eukaryota > Metazoa > Chordata > Actinopteri > Cypriniformes > Danionidae > Danio > Danio rerio. The sequence continues at coordinate 27,406,069 of NC_141036.1, read as the reverse complement.
GCCGAAGCCTCCGCGTGAGCATGCTACTCTGGGGACTTGACTTATAGCTTACTGAAGTGGACTTAAAATTCCTGTCTTCTATAATGTACCAACAACAAAATCTTTCACAGCTCACTGTTTAAGCACATTTTTAGCCCATCATTAAGTCTATTTATTTACTTGTCTAAATGTTTGTGAATTTAAATTTATTCCGTTTCTAAATTATTTTCAATAATTTTCTTGACAAACATGAAAATGTTAGCATGATATATTTACAATACAGTAATATTTTGTCTTTTATTAGACTTGATTTGTTTACCAAATAAGAGAATCTAATTAGATTTGAATTGTAAACATTAAATAAAAATGAAAAATGTATCTTTTTATTTAATATATTACATTTCTAGTTACGATATTCCCAAAATTATTCCGCATAAATCCGTAGATTTTTTTACAAAATTCAAAAAATGTTATTAAAAAATAGCAAAAAATGTCTGCAAATTCTGTCTGACCTCAGTTATAACCTATATTTTCTTAGTTATTATCTTTTTGAGTCTGATGTCTAGGTTTTTGATAGTACCAATCAATATAGGACAACGTCATTTCATTGATAATAAAACATCCCTATTTAATTACATTAAACTACCTTACATTTGTCTGTATCAGGGCTCGAAATTGCGGCCATTTTGGTCGCATATGCGCCCGAAAATTAATCTATGCGACCTCATAATATATCTGGGCGCATTAGTGCGACTGCAGATAATGGTTGTAGTGCGACCTGTTTTGATTTTTTGTAAAAACGTGCTGAATCGCTCTTCTCTGCCGCTATATTGGTTCATATTAGCTGTCATTCACTCAAGGTATTGCGCTGTCAGATGACAGGGAAGGAGCTTTTATGACCACAGGAAATGCAAACGGCTGAAGAGTAAAAACTTAAAGCACACAGGTTTGCAAACCCCACCTAAAGTTGAGGCACAGATGAGAGCGATCATGACACGTCACGTGGTGAATAATGATCCGCCAGCTGAGATCAATCGAGTACGCGCTTCTTGGAGAAGGCGCCCGAATCTCCATCCGTTGCATTCACTGCGTGTTCAGCGCAAATGTCCGCTAAAAGTCAAATCTAATACTGTACATATCATCGCCAATGAAGCTCGCCTTTACAAAGTTTACACTGAAACTGCGGCTCATAACAAACAGCGGTATTCCGCCGGTGGTCATCGCAAGAATCTTGCGCTGCCTGCTCATAAATTGGGTCGGCTGACTCGCCTGCTTTTCCACTAACACAGAAACATGAAGATCAGCTCAGACTGAACCTTTAAATTGACAAACTGAAACCAAAACTTTTAAAGAGTGATAGAAGTGAGACTTTTCTTTCTTTCTTTTGTCTATTCTTTTTTGAGGTGTATATTATTTTTATTTTTTATTTATTTACTGATGACTGCTTTGCAGCTTTCATCATTGAATTGAATGGTTTATTATAATTTTTTGTTTGTTTTGTAGCAGAAATATTATTTATTAAATTGACATGCATATAAAAACAGCAGTACAAAATCAATATTTCTTACTGCAATGCTTCATTTTTGTTTGATGCAAACTATACAATTATTTTTCATAAAGTAACAGACTTTTTATAGCAGATAACCTACATTCATGCACATTCAAGGCAGTATCATAATGAGAAATGTAATTCATTTTTACTATTATTGTCATTTTCATCATCATTAATATTCTATAATTATTAAACATTCATTTTGGAATTATTGCACACAAATATCAATGTCTTCGCAGCATTAGTTAGATAGTTGTTTCTGGTTTTTGTCAGTCGAAACACTATTGATGTTGTTTTAAAATACAATAAATCCCTTAAAAAGCAATTTGCAGCGGTGCTCAATCATTTTTGGTGGGTGCTCCTAAATTTTTTCTGGTGCTCCTAAATTTATTTTGGTGCTCCTAAATATTTGAAGTTGGGAGCACCGGTGCTACCAAGTAAAAAAGTTAATTTCGAGCCCTGTGTATGAATCTGTGGTTCACAACCATTACATCAACCAAAGACTAAAGCAAAGAATATTCCTTATTTATTTTACTTTTAATTCATCATAGAGGATTCACTTTGGATGACAAGTTATGTTCTTAATTAAATATACATTGAGTTCTGCACAATGTAAGGCAAGCATAAAAGGAAACTCATTTCAAATAGTCTATGCGATGTAAACTGTCAAATCAAATCTCTACGAACTGGCATTTCAGCAGGCTGGAAGAGAAATTAAATAGACCCTGACCCTTTAAATCTGTCATCATCCAAAGAGGGCTACAATAACTGTCCCAGCGAAAGGACACCTGTGCATTGCGTTGGAACAAATGAGATCAGGCCTGGACTAATAGGCTTGGCTGAAAGAGGGCCTTGCTCATGATGAGTAATTAACACAAGCAGGATTATCAACCTACGTTACCCACCAACACATGCAATAAAGAAACAGGGACGAAAGCAAAGACGTGCATCTTGCGTGCATCCCGGGGGTCAGAATGTGAGACGCACAATCCAAATGACTGAGATTATTGCAGTCGTAAGATTCTTACCAGTACGTCATTGCAGATCTCCTTCAGCTCCTTCTCGATCTTTTCCCGATATTCCTTGACCATTTGCTGCTTTTTGTCGCTACCCTCCATCTTCTGCTCGATGCTGGAGACGACCCTCCAGGATGAGCGACGGGCACCCACCACGTTCTTGTAAGCCACCGAGAGCAGGTTGCGCTCCTCGTTCGACAGTTCAATGTCACCCTCAGTGACAGCCTTCATAGCGGCTGCCATGTCGTCGTAGCGCTCTGCCTGCTCGGCCAGCTTGGCTTTTTGCACTAGCTCGCTCTTGTCCATGGCTGCTCAGAGCTGAAGAAAAAGAGTTGAAGTTCAGTTAGCACTTGATTTGGTTAACCTAAAGTTTTACAGGTGTAACTGCCCATGATTTAATGTACTCGCTTTGCTTGCCCTAATTGGAGTCACCACAGGAGGGCGCTCTAGACTAATAGGATTTAAGTGAGACAAAGCAGAGTAAGAGCAATTCACGTTTGTTCACGAGCTAACAGGTACAGCTCGGAAGAATGCCTTGAGCTTTTAGTGTCCCTTCGGCAAGCAGAGCGAGGTATGTTTTGTTTATTGTTTGATTTATTTGGAAAATGTTAGATGTTTTGTAAATGTTTGTTGTTTATTTTTCTATGTTGTTTGTTTGTTTTCTCTAGTTTTACGGTGCTTTGGTGCTTTTGGTGCCTTTGGTCTTTTGATGCTTCTGTGTATACAACAAAGAACTGAGACGATGATTTATGTGATGAACTTTATTGCATCCAAGTAAACCTTTTTAAATGCACCCGTCAAAAACTCTCTGCCTATTCTTTGAAAGCTGAAGGGCTGCTACAGTAAAACTCGCTGCTACACATGGCGTTTGCATCACGTTGGTGATTCATCACATGAGTGTCATGTTACAAGCCTTCATCTCGTCTGTGGCACTGCATGGCATCTACAACAGACTGAATCTACACTAGGACGGCGACTTTACACGGTTAACTGGGAAAACTCTTCATGAAAGACTGAAAGGTGACTGCAAACAAACGTTGTGGACTCAGAGGTACAAGAAAAGGAAAAATATTTATCTATTTATTACTTTTGGGATAATTGCAATTTTTAAAGAAAAAAAAGGATTTATATTTGTATGCTTTGTTGAATTTGTATGCAGTAATTGAAGTTTGAGAATGAGGAGTGACTAATGATTTAAGTGCTCATGTTTCAAGGTGTTTGTGTAATGTTGGGCTTATATTCATGATGCATGTATTAGACAAATGTTTGCAATTTTAAAGTGCTTAAAGTCTTAAGAGTTTATACTGTTGTTGCACATGTGATTTTGGCTTATTACCTTTGCTATAATATTTTAGGTGTTTAAATTTGTCTGATGTAAGCAGGTTGCTGATTTAAGTTGTAGACAGACAAAATGGACGACACAGCGGAGCAAATGGCGGCACAAGCAAGTCAAAGGTCAGTTCTTGATAAAGATCTGAATAGTACAACAGAAATGCAACAGGTTAGATCAAGATCAAGCTCTCGAAAAAGAAATCCCACAGAAAAGGGTTTAGAAATGCAAAAACAAGAGACAAAAAAGCACGAGAAAGCCTTTAATAAAGCTTATACTTCCTGGAAGCAGACAGCTAAAGAAATTAGATGTAAATTAAAAGCCTTATGCACATGTGAAGAGCTTGAGCAAATTTTGAAAGACATTCAAACTAGTCAGGATGTTGTCACTCAACATTATGCCCCATTTCTGCGTAATCAAACTGCTACTCCAGAGATTGTAAGAAGAGTAGATGTTTGTTCCATATTGAGTACAGAAATTTGTGATTTGGTGAGCAAACGAATAGAAACTGTTGATGTCATTCAAAAAAGTGAAGTAGTTAAAGAGAGAGTTAGGCAGATATTGAACAAAGAGGAGTATGAGTCTATATTTGGTTGTACCAATACAGAGACCATTATCTCAGTATCGTCACAGACTGTAGAAAGTTTGTCAGCTGTCTCAGAAACTTCCTCTGAAGCTTCAAGTAAACGAGCTGATGCAGAGGCAGAACTTGCGGCTAAAGTAGAGCAGAAAAGGGCCATTCAAGAAATTTCCAATCAGCAAGCTCGACTAGTTAAACTGGAGAATGACTGGAAGCTGGAAGAAGCAAGAATGTTAGCGGATATTAAACAGAAAGAAATTGAAATTCGCTCCAAGTTAGAAGAAGAAAAAGCAAAATTGCAATTGTTACAAGCGGAAAAAGATGTCAACATAGCTGCAGCTCGAGTTAAAGCTTATAACAATGTAGAAAGTTGTCTTGAAGAGAGCAGTTTGGAAGACGACGAGACCGGAAATGTCATTTATCCTGAACAAAGAAAAGCTTCTAACAAACCTCAACGTAATCCTGTGATAAATCCATTACCTTCACAAACATTTCAAGAAGAAAGGAAAATTAAAGAGACTGAGAATTTAGCTCAAGCATTAGTGAACTCCTTAAGTATAAGTCGTTTACCTGTTCCAGAACCAACCACTTTTAATGGCGATCCTCTGAAGTTTATTGAATGGAAAATGTCCTTCACAGCACTCATTGATTGTAAATCCATCCCAGCAAGTGAGAAAATGTTCTATTTAAAAACCTATCTTGCAGGAGAAGCTCGTAAGGCCGTAGAAGGGTTCTTTTATAAGAACTCGGATGATACATATCAGGGTGCTTGGAGAGTCTTGGAGGAGAGGTATGGAAACCCATTCATTATTCAGCGTGCTTTTCGAGAGAGACTCATGAGATGGCCCAAGGTGGGAGTAAACGATCCATTTTCCTTGAGAGAGTTCAGTGATTTCTTGCAAGGTTGTGTTGAAGCTATTCCACAAGTCAAAGGTTTGTCCATCTTGAATGATTGTGAGGAAAATTACAAGTTGCTTAAGAAGTTGCCAGAATGGATTGTCCGTAAATGGAACAGAATTGTTGTTGAAGAGTTGGATATGACAGGAGACTATCCAAGTTTTAAGCAATTTGCTGAATTCTTGAAGAAGGAATCAAAGATAGCTTGCAACCCTTTCACTTCTCCACTGCTAGCCAGTTCAAAGGTTCCAGATGAAAAGTATCTGAAAAGAGCAAAAGCTTTCAATATTAAGGCTCAAGTAAAAGATTCAAGACCAGAATTCAAGGTAACATCACCATGTTCGGTGTGTAAGAGTGAAATGCATAGTATCGTCAAATGTCCTATCTTTGCAGAGAAGCCCATGGATGATAAAAGATCTTTCATTCGTGAAAATCACATGTGTTTTGGATGCTTGAGAAGAGGGCATATTTTTAGGGACTGTAGGAGACGGCATATTTGTGGAACATGTGGACTGCGTCATCCAACTTGTCTGCACGAAGATAAACGCAAACATTCAGAGGTATCCCAAGCCGATATTACTTCAGAAGCATATACAAGTCAAGAGGGCCAAAGGGCAATGTCTTATGCAGTAACACAACATGTCTCTGCTACTTCTAGTATTGTTCCAGTGTTTATCTCCACAGTAGAAGAGCCACAAAATGAGATCCTTACCTATGCCTTACTCGATACACAAAGTGACACGAGCTTTATTTTGAAGGATTTTATTGATGAGCTGCAAGTGAGCAGTCAAGCGGTGAAGCTGAAACTCAGTACTATGACAACTACAGACACGATTACTTCAAGTAACAAGGTTAGTGGTCTGCGAATCCGAGGACTTCAAGGTGGGAAATGTATCCAAATACCTCAAGTGTATACGTGTGATTTCATTCCTGTGGATAAAGCTCACATTCCAACGAAGAAAACTGCATTATGCTGGTCTCATCTTAAGCACATAGCCAATGAAATGCCACCACTTCAGAGTTGTGATATAGGACTATTGATTGGATATGACTGCCCTTCAGCGTTGGCTCCCCTAGAGGTCATAATCGGTAAGGAAAATGAGCCTTTTGCACAGAAAACCGCGCTGGGCTGGAGCATTATCGGTTTTTGTAATCCCCACTTAGACAGACAAGGAAGTCAACGTTTTGTTCATCGAGTGTCTGTGAAAGAAATGAGAGTTCCAACAGCTAATGATGTCTTGAAAGTTTTGGAGTGTGACTTTAATGAGAAAAGTTATGAAGACAAATATGTGTCACAGGAAGATGTCCGCTTTATTCGTTATCTCAGTGATAACATCAAGCATAAAGAAGATGGACATTTTCAGTTACCTCTTCCTTTCAAGAGCAGTAATCCACCTTCACTCCCTAACAACAAGAGGTTGGCTTTATTACGTCTGCAACATTTAAGTAAGAAGTTAAGGTCAAATCAACAGTACCATGAGAATTACAAGATTTTTATGGAAGAAATGCTCAACAAGGGAGATGCAGAGATTGCTCCCGTAATACCTGATAAAGAAACAGCTTGGTATATACCACATCATGGAGTTTACCACCCTCACAAGCCAGACAAGTTAAGAGTAGTATTTGATTGCTCATCAAAATTCTGTGGCATATCTCTTAACGATACTCTTCTTACTGGTCCAGATTTGATTAATTCTCTGGTGGGAGTACTTTGTAGATTCAGGAAGGAAGCCGTTGCTGTGACATGTGACATCAAAAAAATGTTTCATCAATTTCATGTCCCCCCTGAAGAGAGAGATTATTTAAGATTCCTATGGTGGAAGAATGGGGATTTGAAAGAAGAGCCCATTGAATATAGAATGACTGTGCATCTTTTTGGTGCAGCTTCATCTCCTGGGTGTGCGAACTTTGGCCTGAAGTATCTCGCAGAGAAGTATAAATCTGAGTATTCTGAAGCTTCTTCATTTGTGAATAATAACTTTTATGTGGATGATGGCTTAATTTCAGTTCCATCTATACAGGAAGCTAAAGATTTGATTGCAGAAGCTAAAAACCCTGTGCAAGCTTGGAGGGTTACGTCTCCATAAGTTTAACTCAAATGAGAAAGAAGTCTTGCACTGTGTGGATTCGTCAGAGTGGGCGGTTTCTTCTAAGCCACTAAATTTGACTCCTGATTCGTCTGGGCATGTTCTTGGCATACAATGGTCTACAAAGGATGACACATTCAGTTTCAACACTCAACTTAAAGATCAGCCTGCAACACGTCGAGGTATCTTGTCAATTGTATCTTCCTTATATGATCCCATTGGATTTGTTGCTCCTTTCCTTTTGAAGGGAAAGTGCATTTTGCAGGAGCTCTGTCAGAGAAATATGGAATGGGACGATTCTCTCCCTGATGACTTAATTCCACGGTGGGAGGAGTGGAAAAATAGTCTCCAGGACTTGAAAGATTTTACTGTTCCAAGATGTTACTATCCTTCGTCCTTTAGTAAGATTGTGTTGACAGAGTTGCATCATTTCTCAGATGCAAGCAACCTTGGTTATGGTGCATGTTCCTACTTAAGAGTCAAGAGTGACAAAAATGAAGTGCATTGTTGCCTAGTAATGGCCAAGGCTCGAGTGGCACCTATAAAAATCAAGAGTATTCCAAGACTGGAATTGGCTGCTGCGGTGGTTTCTGCTAGACTGAGTATTTTGCTAAAAGCTGAACTGCAAATGATGATCGATCAAGAATTCTTTTGGTCTGATTCTCAAGTTGTTCTTGCATATCTCAACAATGAAGCAAGAAGGTTTCACGTGTTTGTCGCTAATCGTGTTCAATTGATCAAGGAAATTACAAATACAAGCCAGTGGTATCATGTCAACACCTCTCAAAATCCTGCTGACCATGCCTCTAGAGGTTTACTCATTTCAGAGTTGAGATCTACTAACTGGATGACTGGACCTACATTTTTATGGGACCAAGAAGTGTGTCCAGCTCCAAACACTTCAACTAAATTACTAGTAGGAGATCCTGAAGTCAAACTTGTACAGGTACGGCTGACTAAAAGTAGTGATACTGCTAACTTCCTTGATCGATTTGGCCACTTCTCTTCCCTGAGAACTCTAATCAATGTTGTTGCTCGAATAAAAAGGCTAGCATTAAGGAAGAAATGTCTTAAGGATATTGTCACCGTTGAAGAACGCAAGTGTGCATTACAGGCTGTGATTAAGCTTATTCAAGAACGAGCCTTCTCCCAAGAAATCCAAACAATCCAAGGAGGTAAGGCTCTTCAGAAGTCCAGTTCACTTTTCCACCTGGATCCCATCTTGAAAAATGGTCTTCGTGTTGGAGGAAGGTTGAAAGGATCATCTCTTAGCGAAGAGGTTAAACATCCATTAATTTTGCCCAAAGAGAGCCACATTACCAACCTTATTCTAAAACACTATCACAGCAAAATTTGCCATCAAGGAAGGTCCCAAACGCTTATGGAACTCAGGACACATGGATTTTGGATTATTGGTGGCAGTAAGTCGGTTGCTAAGTTAATCTACAATTGCGTTCAATGTCGGAAACTCAGGCGACCAGTGGAGGAACAACAAATGGCAGAACTTCCAAAAGAACGTACTGAAGCCTCTTCCCCGTTCTGCTACACGGGTATGGATTGTTTTGGTCCATTTATTATAAAAAAGGGACGAAAGGAGTACAAAAGGTACGGCCTTCTTTTCACTTGCCTTTCATCACGAGCAGTCCACATTGAAATGCTTGAAGACCTATCAACAGACATGTTCATTAATGCTTTGAGATGTTTCATAAGTCTGCGAGGAGCTGTTCGTCAACTTTATTGCGACTGTGGTACAAACTTTGTAGGAGCTAGAAATGAATTCAAACAGGCTTTTAAGGAATGCGATGTCAAAACACTGGAGAGATATCTTGCGGAAAATCAGTGTGAGTTTATCTTTAATGCTGCCTCAGCTAGTCACTCAGGAGGTGTCTGGGAACGCCAAATTAGGACTGTGCGTAATGTGCTGAATTCTACTCTTTCTTTGTGCCCTGGTAGACTGGATGACTCTTCTCTAAGAACATTGTTTTATGAAGCGATGGCTATTGTTAATAGTCGACCATTAACTGTGGATGGAATAAACGACCCAAAATCACTAGAACCTTTAACTCCTAATCATCTTGTTTTAATGAAATCCGAGACTGCTCTTCCTCCCCCAGGGAAGTTTCTAAAGGAAGACGTGTATGCTACAAAAAGGTGGCGCAGGGTTCAGTACTTGATTGAACAGTTTTGGAGTCGTTGGAAAAGGGAATATCTCCTGAATATATCCACAAGACAGAAGTGGCACGTACCTCGACGTAATCTTAAAGTAAATGACATTGTAATCATTAAAGATGACATGCTTCCTAGAAACAAATGGCAGTTAGGTAGGGTTGTTGAGGTTTTTCCAGGTAACGATGGCCTTGTTAGACGCGTTAAAGTTCAAACAGGAGAACAAAAACAGAAAACGGGGTTAGGGCACCATTCTTCACATTCAGTTATTGAGCGACCAATCCAAAAATTGGTTGTTATAGTTGAGAGTGATTAGTTGCAACTTTCTTGCATCAGACAAATAATGTTAATTTTGTATGTGGATTTATTTTGTGAGTTAAATTTGAAGTTAAAATCATGTATGATATTTGTTTTGTTTGTTTGATTCATACCATGATTTGGTGGGAGTGTAACTGCCCATGATTTAATGTACTCGCTTTGCTTGCCCTAATTGGAGTCACCACAGGAGGGCGCTCTAGACTAATAGGATTTAAGTGAGACAAAGCAGAGTAAGAGCAATTCACGTTTGTTCACGAGCTAACAGGTACAGCTCGGAAGAATGCCTTGAGCTTTTAGTGTCCCTTCGGCAAGCAGAGCGAGGTATGTTTTGTTTATTGTTTGATTTATTTGGAAAATGTTAGATGTTTTGTAAATGTTTGTTGTTTATTTTTCTATGTTGTTTGTTTGTTTTCTCTAGTTTTACGGTGCTTTGGTGCTTTTGGTGCCTTTGGTCTTTTGATGCTTCTGTGTATACAACAAAGAACTGAGACGATGATTTATGTGATGAACTTTATTGCATCCAAGTAAACCTTTTTAAATGCACCCGTCAAAAACTCTCTGCCTATTCTTTGAAAGCTGAAGGGCTGCTACAACAGGTTACTTACAAGCTTACCCCCAAAATGTTTTGTGTTACCAAAAAAAAGTGTCAGGAATAAATGTTCCTTTCAGATCCACCGTAAATAAAATATCTTTAAATAAATCCCATGCAGGATCCACATTTAAAATATATGGGTCATCTATGAAACAAACAGATTTTATTTTTTACATTACAATGTGTCCAATCAATACATATGAACGTGTCCCATTTACATTGCCCTATTCTATTTGTTTCTGGCAAAAAAAAAAAAAGATATACTTTGGGTACAAACTTTTAAAAAGGTACCGTCCCAGACTCCCAGTGACAGATTTTGTACTTTTTTTTTCTATAAATCATTCAGTTTATATAACAAAAAATTCCAGCATATTGTTTGAAGAAAAATTTAATTCATTTATATATTGCTAACGATTTTTAAAATCGCTAGATGTTTTTATTAAAAATATAATTTGCATTAAATAAAAATGTTACGTTTAAAAATTATTTTGTTTTACTACTTATTTTATATTTTTTCAACTGGTAAGGGCCTGAATAATTGTTTTTAACCTTTATACAAAAAAAAATACTCAAACACTGATTATTTCACCCATATTAGGACTATGCGATATTAGGAAAATAATATCTAATTGTGATTTTTGACAGATATTGCGATTTGAATTGTGATTTAATTTTATAGTCAAGCTTCAGCTCAATAATTTGTAAGCCGTGGCAACAACTCTGCGACAGCTCTTAAATATTACCTGTTTGTAAATATTCCCCTTTTACAAAGTCTATTTCTTTTTAATATTAATTCATCTATTTATGGATTTGAAGTGGCAGACGTCATCATCCCACTTGTTTTCTCTCTCTTTTTTTTTTAATTGTGAGTGCTCCGCATAGTTTGGTTGCCCAATTTTGATACATTACATATAATGAATAGTAGTTGCTGTTCCACTTCTCTTCAATAAACACTTAAAAGTGAAAAATGACAATTTAATCACCCTTCACTCACCCTCAAGTAGATCCAAACCTTTAGGTAGAACACAGAAGATATTTTAAAGAAATCTGATAACCTCAAAACACTGACTTCCATGGTAGGACAATCAAATACTGTGGACGTCAATGGTTAGAGGATTACAAATAGTTTCAAAAAATATTTTAACATGAAAGTCAAGTAAAGAAACTTTATAAACAAGTAATGGGTGAGTAAATTGTGAAATTATTTTTATTTTTAGGTGAATGATCCCTTTGTATGGTGCATAACATTCAAGTTATACTGCTTTCAAATATAATACAACAAAAAGTAACGTTAGTCAGTTATATTACTGAGTAAGTTACAGCCTTTAATGGAAACTTAAAGTGAAAGCAAAGGGTAACGGAAGCAATCACATTTTGCAAACATACAAATATCTGATTAACACGACAGGCTTTTATTCTTGCAAGGGGAGCAAATCATAAATTCAAGTTAGTTTTAAGTATTTGCCCTCCAGGGTCACATTACTGTGAGGGGAAATATGCGGATGTGCAGTTCTCGACAACCACGCCCAGTTCCCATAGCTACCCATTCACGCGCTTTACATATTATATCTTAAAGAGACAGTCCACAACCAGAAATAACATCCTGCCCTCATTCAGTCCCCCCACATTCCATTCCCAAACCGTACGACTAGCTTCATTCCGCGAAAAAAAAAAACACATTTGGCAGAATGACAGCACTGGTCACCATTCATGTCTCTAGCGTGCTCGTTAATGGCGACTGAAGCTGTCAGTTATTCACATTCTGGTTTACACATATCCTTCAATGTCACGAGCGAAAGTCTATTGAAACATTACGGCGATACTTTTAGATAAACTTCCCTTGTGGACTTAAGATGGGCCAAATTATAGATCGCTTTCGAGTGGGTAACGTTAACTCGCTGACTACACAAAGCTTAACCAGCAACTAGAGGTCTGTGACTTGTTCAGTACAAGTAGTTTAGTGTGCAGTGCACGAAACCAACAACATGCCTTCGAGTATCTACGCAGAGCGGCGAGTGTGTGCGGCCAAAATGTCACACTGACATAATGTGCCGCTGCTTTCAGGATACAACCGAGTTAGCTTGTTGGCTAAGCCATATGATGAAGGCAGGTCTGCCCTGCCCATCTCGACGGCCGACTAAAGAACCCGCTACTACCTGCATTTTCAAGAAACAACCAATGCCTTTTATTTCAGCTAAGTTACACACCTCCACAAACCGACGGCGCTGTTTGTCAGTCAGATCTCACGATTAAGGTTATTTAGAAAGAAAATGCGTTGAATTTTGGAAGTCTGTCTGATATTATCACCTGAATTACTCAATATAGTATAGTATAAATTAGGTAACTTAAAATGAAATGACAGAACCAATTACCGTCGATTGAATGAACAAAACTGAGAACCGAGACACGAGCGCGGTTTTGGCTTGTTTCAGCACAAAAAATGACGTTGCGGTTCACTGAAACAAATTTCTATTTAAGGGGGCGCGCAGAAAACTACTGACTGCACACAAACATTAACATGTAATGTTATCTATATTTTAGCTGTATGTCAAACTATACCATATTTCACATCAGGAGGATGAAACAAAAAGGGCGGCCTAGATCTGCCAAGCAGAGGCTTATTGTTCATTTTCAGCACGTTAGCATCATCAGCTACTCGGTCCTGTGCACTGCATCAATCATCGCCAATAAAATTAATTTCTGGTCGCAAATAATAAAGCAATGGAAAGAGCGTACGTAAGCACTGCACTGATCCTGCTATGGTGTGTTCTCTTACCTGAGTGTCGGGGAATAACGATGGTCCTGTCTGAGCTAAGCTAACCGCGGCTCTCAGCTGATCCTCACGGGCTGTCGGTCGGGCTAATCCACGGGGTTTCCCGCCAATCAGACCAGCCCCAGGAGCCGAGACAAGGCTGGGCCACGTGACGTCAAAGGTAACCAAGGCGACGGCTGACTTCACGCTGTCTGTGATTGCACTAGAGCGCGTTCGTGATTCGGTGGTGCACCATTTTCCCTCCGCTTCTCCTTCCATATCCTCCTCAGCCTGTCACTTTCCATACATTACAGCACCAACGTGTGTCAGAGCAGGTTGTTTTATCATTAAAACAAGACGTTCAGGTTCGAGAAAAACGCCATATACATAATATTATCGTCGCAGGATAACATTGTGCGGCATGAACCTGAATGTAATGGTTGCATATAGCAGGGGTTTTCATTTTTTATAGTCTATAGGCTACACCCACGGATGGGGGTCCCTTGCACGAGGACCCCATAGGGATTTCATAAATGCGAGCATCAACTCCCCACAACCCCATTCAGAAAGCTTGTTGTGTAATCCAGCATATGTTTTACGCAACGGATGCCCTTCCAGCTGCAACCCAATACTGGGAAACACCCATACACTACTGCATTCACACACATGCACTACGGCCAATTTAGCTTACCCAATTCACCTAATTGCTCATGTCTTTCCACGTGTGAGGAAAACCGGGGCACCCGTAGGAACGCCAACACAGGGAGAACATGCAAACTCCACATAGAAATGCCAACTGACCCAGCCAAGTCTCAGCACTTAGCACTGTCACCTTACAGCAAGAAGGTCACCGGTTCGAGCCCCGGATGGGTCAGTTTGCATTTCTGTGTGGAGTTTGCCTGTTCTTCCCATGTTAGCGTGGGTTTTCTCCGGGTGCTCTGCTTTCCTACACAGTCCAAAGGCGTGCGCTATGGGTAAAATAAATAAACTAAATTGGCCGTAGTATGTGTGTGTGAATGAGTGTATATGGATGTTTCCCAGTACTGGGTTGCAGCTGAAAGGGCATCCACTGTGTAAAACATATGCTGGATCAGTTGGCGGTTCATTCCTTGTGGCGACCCCTGATGAATAAAGGGACTAAGAAAAATGAATAAATAAATATTTTAATACTTATAATTATGAAATAATTTGTAATTATTTTTTTCTATTGTATTTTTATTTCTATGAAAAAATTCTATGAAATCACAGTAAATTATCCAAATTTTATTAAGAATTTTTTTTAGAATGAAAAATTCATTAATTTCAATTTTCCACAGACCGGTATCCATTGTGGCCTCCCATTCCCCAATTCTGAAAACCTATGGCTTACAGAATAGCATAAAATATGGTCATTGCTTTGCATGTGTTACTACATTGCACACTAAGAGCTCTCACATAATTAACTGCTAAAGTGTATTATTACAAGCATCTATCAATAGTTGGCATTAATCCAACTACGATATGTCTGAATGTACAATGCTGTTAAAGTAAATAATATTTTCATGTGAACAACATTTATTCAGAACTGTGAAGAGACTTTTACAAGCAAAATTAGAACGCAGGCCATACTGAGCTCGCCTGGTAAGAGGAGCTATTTCTGCAATACTCCAGTTTGTTTCCATGGGGAATGAGTCTATTTTCTACATTGTCACATGTCCTCCCATCAGATATGCATTCTGTAACCTATTTCAGGGCAAAGCCCGGTATTTTTGGTGCAAGTTGAGGGGACACAACAGACAGAAACAGTTTTTTCATGCATCTGCAAGATTTTGGTCTTTTTGGCTTTCCATAAACTGTTTTAGTGTGTGTTGTCTCTCTCTCTCTCTCTCTCTCTCTCTCTCTCTCTCTCTCTCTCTCTCTCTCTCTCTCTATCTCTCTCTCTCTCAATTCAATTCAATTCAATTCAATTCAATTTAATATTCAATTCAATAATTGCTTTATTGGCATGACAAATGTTACAAATGTATTGCCAAAGCAGTTATAAAGTTTACATAAAAAGTAACATACATATATAATAATATAAAACAGTATACAGTAAATAGTAGTAAAAAAAGAGGTGATATTTATATATAATAATTAAATACAATTTTAACAATACATCATATTATTCAATATATCACATTAATATTCAATATATTATATTATTATTCAACATATCATATTATTCATACAAATCAATACAAAAATAGATCAGGATAAACTGTACTTTTAACAATCAACAATCAATCTCTCTCTCTCTCTCTCTCTCTCTCTCTCTTTCTCTCTCTCTCTCTGTGTGTGTGTGTAATGTAAAGAAAGCATCAAAATATATTTTTAAAGGCTTCGTTTGTCACACTATATCAGTTTGTTTTCAATTGCAATATAAGTATGTTTTAGTAGGCCACTTTCTCAAAAATATTTATTTTTCTTCTACTTTGCATCATAAATCTCCTTATTTATCAGCAGGGATGGGAGGTATTTATGATACATATATTTCAAATACGTACTTTAAATACGAAATAATATTTTGTAATTTGTATTTGATGGGGTTTATGAAAGTGGGTTAATATTTTTGTATCAAAATACTTTAATGTCTTGTATTTTTGTATTTTTAAAAAACTGTTAAAAACTTTCTAAGAAGTCTGCACGATGACATCAAAAAAATGTGGCCTTTGCTTGGAGTATGGCTGGAAATTATGCATCACACATGAAGAAAATAACAGACAATGGGTTAATTCAGAAGCAAGTCAAAATAAGACAGGAAAATGAAAACAACATAAAGTCCTACAAACCTGTATGCCAGTAGCTGATCTGCAAGTGCTCTTTGCAGACTGGTCAAAAACTTCCAACTGTTCCAAGTTTCATGGCAGCAAAAACATTTAAAGAGTATGCAAAAAAAAGAAAACATGATTTATGGAAATGACTGAAACTGGAGATTTTAGTAGATTTCAAAAATCATGATTTTACATTTTTACAGATTTCAATTGCAATAAATGAATAAATAAATCAACTTAATTTATTTAATAAGTAACAGCCTTTTCATATATCACCCTTTTAAAATATAACACTGTTAAGAGATGGTGGCAAATTTCACAATAGATAAAGATATATAGAGAGATATAGAACTACTTATCTTAACTCTTAACCTGTATTAAATGGTTTTTAAAGTCATTAAAGAGATCATCTTCAAGACAGGACTTTCTGTTTGAAATTTGTTCAAAATCTATACTAAATCAAAGAGAAAAGCAAACGTTACATTTGTATGAATACCTCCTCATGTACAGTAGAAGTCAATGAAGTGCAGAGAAGGGATTGATCGAATAGGCATGTTGATGGAAGGTTTGCGAAGAAAATGTAATGCTACCTTGTAAAAGTATTTTGAAGTATTTTCAAAATACAAAAAATACAGTATTTTATTTTAATACATTTGTGGCTGCTGTATTTAGTAGTTTATTTTGATACACTTAAAATGGAGGTATTTGGTATTTTATTTCAAAATACATTTCAATGTATTTTTGCCAATCCCTGTTTAGCAGCAGTATACAACAACCTACAGTTTTATTAATATCTTAATCTGAGGAATTGTATATATAAATAAAATTAAAATTAAAATTTTGATTTAATCGAGTGTTCAGATTTTTGTGCGAGAGATTTATGCAAATTGGGGCATATTTAATTAAATTAAACCTACTTTGCATATTTAAACATAACATTTTAGAAAACCTGTTTTTTAAAAAGTTTCTTTTTCTTTTGGAAATAGGCTCATTTTACTTGTCACCTAGAGTCAAAAATGTGACCATTATTGCAATCCATTTAGCTTATCTCCGGCTTAGCTTAACTTAGCACAAATCATTGAATCGGACCATTAGCAATTTGCTTTTAAAAAAAATCTTGATAATTTTTCTATTTAGAATTTAACATTGGGCGAAGCAGTGGCGCAGTAGGTAGTGCTGTCGCCTCACAGCAAGAAAGTCGTTGGGTTGCAGGTTGGAACCTCGGCTTAGTTGGCGAGTTCTTAGTTCTGTGTGGAGTTTGCATGTTCTCCCTGCGTTTGCGTGGGTTTTCTCCGGGTGCTCCGGTTTCCCCCACAGTCCAAAGACATGCAGTAAAGGTTAATTGGGTTGGCTAAATTGTCTGTAGTGTATGAGTGTGTATGTGAATGTGTGTGTGGATGTTTCCCAGAAATAACTAAAAACTAAAAGGGCATCCGCTGGGTAAAAAATAACGTGCTGGATAAGTTGGCGGTTCATTCCGCTGTGGCGACACCGGATTAATAAAGGGACTAAGCCGACAAAAAAAAAATGAAAGGAAATGAACTCAACATTTCTGTAGTTACATAGTGTACTAAGACCGGAAATCCCAATCTGGCGTAATAATCAAGGGACATTGCTTTCGTACATGGCTGCAGCAGGCGCAAGGATAAGCTTCCTTGATTATAATGCCAGAATGAGAGAGTTCCTACTTTGAAGCCATATTGTCCTTCTAGAAAATTATAACTTTTCAATTTTCATTGATCTTAGTACAGACTGTAACTACAGAAAAGTCAAGCATTAAATAGCAAAAAATGTCAAAAATTCCTTTTTAAATTTTTTCATTTTTTTTAATGGTCTAATCTGATTCAATGGTTTATGCTGAGCTAAGCTAAATGTACTCCCACCAGACCCAGAGCTCGGCTGACAGATTAATAATGGTTGTAATCAACTGTTTAAGACAGCTTCAATCAACTGTTAACTCTAGAGGACTTGTAAGCATATAAAAACAGAGGAGTGTTCCTTTAATTTAATCAGTCAACCGTGGGAGTATGTCAAAAACAGTTTTTAAAACCCTATATATACATTTTTTAACCCTATAGGAAGCTCTTGTGCAATCAGTGTGCTCACAAATGCAACAGCGGTTTTCTTCGAATATGAACAGTGATTGTCAAATTTGTTGCATAACTGGTAAGGCAGGTATTTCAGTTTTCTTAAATCCCCACCCCAGTATAGCCCTTCTAGCATGACAGTTCAAAAAGACCGTCACTCATTAATGAGTAAAGCCGAAGCTTCATCTGCCATGGTTCGTTCACTCCCAAGTGCATACATCAGTGCAATGAAGAGAAAAATATGCAGAGAAAAATGTTAGTGAATCACAGGTAAAATGCCACAGTCTTTGCAAAGGGTGTGTTGATGTGCTTTCAATGTGAAATATGCTCTTGCAGCTTGCCATTGTCAAACACAAACACAGTTTACTTAAAGGTATTTTACAAAAAAACACTTGACACCACAGAATGACACATTTTAGTACTCTGTAAATCATGGTAATTAACAGTAGATCTGTAGCTTGTGATTCGTAGGAGTTTTTTTTTTTGTTTTGTTTATTTTTGCTTTTGAAGTGAATTATGGAATCATGATCTTTGCTTTGACACTTCTTGATGTTGACACTTTTACTTTAAAGTGACTATGAATGACACTTTAATTAGTTTGAAAATACTGGGGTTGTCGTAAATTATAGTATAAAAACAGGGTTAAAGCTGCCACTTTGAGATTAAGTATATCAGTATAATTTTTTTATTCATATATATCACTATTATTTTATTATCTTGCAACAGATAAGACATTGTAAATGAATTATACTGGATTGCTTTAATGTAACTGACATAAAAGCATTTTGATTTGCTGCAAAAGTATTATTTTTCATGTTTAATTGCATATTTTGAATTTAGATCCGGCGGTTCATTCCACTGTGGAGACCCTAGATTAATAAAGGGACTAAGCTGAAAAGAAAATGAATGAATGGATGAATGAATGAATGCATGCATGAATGAATGAATGAATGAATGAATGAATGAATGACTTTAGATCCTTTATATTAGCCCTGATGTAGTATTTTATTAATTTTTAAAAATGTTGTACATGTATTGAAATCTGTTCATTTTAAATGAAGAACTACATGGCACCAAGAAAGTATGTTACAAGGATAAAAAAACAAGGATACAAGGATTTAAAAATACAGGATAGTTGAAATACGTCACAATTAAAATGTGCTGTTGATTATCATCATGGAGTAGATATAATAATATTACAAATAATGTTCATGCTTTACTTCTTACCACCTCTTAGGATCTAGCCAGAGGAATTAATTGTGGTTTACCTGTGTATTTTTAAAGAAATGCTGACTAGTTAAATGACCTGAAACCTTTATAGTTAGGTTTTAACCAAAAATATGCTAATTAAAAATTTATGATAGGCATGTTATTTCATTCATTCATTTCATTTTCTTTTTGACTTTATTAGTCAAAAGTTGTATTAGTCCCTTTATTATTCAGGGGTGCCACAGTGGAATGAATCGGCATTCTATCCACCATATGTTTTACGCAGCTGATGCCCTTCCAGCTGCAACCTAGTACTGGGAAACATCCACACACTCATTCAAACACATACACTACAGACAATTTAGCTTGCTCAATTCACCTATAGAGCATGTCTTGTGGGGGAAACCGTAACACCCAGAGGAAACCAGCGAACACAGGGAGTACATGCAAACTACACACATAAATGCCAGCTGACCCAGCTGAGGCTCGAACCAGCAACCTTCTTGCTGTGAGGCGATTGTGCTACCCAATGTGCCACAGTGTCACCCGGCATGTTATTTGTCAACTACAATTTAATGCTGTTCTATACAACAATAAGCAGTGAGCAGTTACATCATGATAATAAATGTTGCACCCTAAAGCAGAGAGATGTACTATAATAGAAGAATGTGATTAATGGTTTTAAAGGAATTCAGCATTCATAATGCCTTTATTTAGATCATATAGGTCTCAAACTCGATTCTTTAAGGGCCACAGCTCTGCAGTTTTAGTCCAACCCTAATCAAACACATCTGATCCAAATAATCAAGGTGTTCAAGACTTCTATAGACTATTATGCAGGTGTGAGTTGGAGGTTGTTGAAGCTAAACTACACAAAGCTGCTGCTCTTTAGAAATTGAGTTTTAGACCATTAATTTAGATCACCAACCCAGCAGAAATACTGGTAAAATCTTATTAGAAATTATGATGCTTTGCAACATTGTTAAACTTAGATTTAAAGAATTCTGATCAAAATGACACATTTGTTTAATATTCTACATCATTGCTCCAAACAAACACACCACACGGTTATGTAAACTTAAAGCACTGCTAATGCACAACGAACACACATTTTATTTGTATTGCTATTTCAATCGTTTTTGCTATTTATATGTAAGGATTTAGATCTAACATAACCAGGCTTTATGTTTTGTGTAACGTGTGAATGCTATAAAAAATATGTGCAATAGTGCCCACTACTGGCCAATAGATGCTACTACAGTAAAAACCTGAGAAAAAAATTGTACACTATATCGCTTAATCAAAGCTATTGGATGCTTAGAATAAAACATCATTCTCTTGGCACTCATTTAATCGTCTGTAAAAAAATAAAAAAGAAAAAAAAAGAAAAAGAATGCAAAAAGCAATCTTATTGGCTGTTGTTACCATTCAATTATTTGCTCTTAACCCAAGATTTTTTTTTCTAATGAAGCCTTTTCAAAATCACAGACCTCTGACTTATTCATACAAAAGATTAATACATAACTTCTGCATGAAAGGAGACATCTCAAGGTTGGTTTGCATGTTAAGTGCGTAATTAAGAGAGGATAAAGGCAAAACACAGAGGCACGTCTCTGAATGGGGTCACTGCCAAAATACATGTTAATGAAGAAAATGCAACTGGGTCAACTGTGTGAATTAACAAAGTAAAACTTCAAATGAAGCACTTTAGAGGGGGTGGACTTTGAAACAGTGTGTTGCCAAATCTCCTAATCTTACTGATATTAACAAGAAAAATAAGTAAAATGACATTAATAACTATAGATAATTCTAGATATATTTTATTATTATATTTGACAATTCCAGAACTGCAACTTACAAATAAATATGCTTCCGTTGGTGTAATATGTTTTATATACATTAATAATACACCCCCCCCCCCACACACACACACACATGTCACTTTGAATATGAGTTGCACGTACCAAAGATGTTTACTATTAAGTATATTTTAAGTTTTTAAAATTAAATTAAAATATTTCATATTTAATTTTAAAATATGCAGTTTGGACAGTAGATGGTGATATTTGGCAGCTGTGATTTGGGCTATGTTCAATAGACTTTATATATGCTATTTTGCCACATATTTGGGATAAATATCTGTATGGTATGTATGCCAAGTTAAGATTAATTCCTGGAACGATACTCTCAAAAACAAGATCCCCTTGTGGATTATATTTGTAGATTGTCAGTTATTTAAAAAGTAAGTAAAGCGTACAATGAGCGGACATGGCAACACTGATGGTGTTTGTGCGCTGGACTTTCAGACAGTATGGGCACGTTAGCTTTTCTCTCGCTTGCGGTTGTCGCTTTTGCAGTTTTGATAGGAGAAAGACTCATTTCATTAAGGTTTGTTTATTCGTCCTATTTATAAAGCGACTTGTTCCAACATTTGTGGCTATGCATATTAGTTCATTTGTGCATAACTATTGCACATGACCACAATCGTGTCAGTGTTTTGCTAAGCCTTTTTGTCTTCTCCACAGGCATGTAGCGCTTTCCTACAGAGAACTAACCCAGAACTATCTTCCTAACTGCAATTTTATAGAGGGCATAGGTTAGTATTGCCTTCACTTGAGGTCATGATTCATTTCCTTGTTTTTACTGATGAACTAAACCGAATGCTGTGTAAAATAATATACATTTTTAGGTTCATGTAATGTAAAGTTTCATTGGCAGTGAAGGTTTTGTTCTTAATGGCCACTTGTGTATACACTAAATATGGACACACATATAAACAAATACCAGCATTGGGATAATTTTTTTCAATCAAGTTTAAATGACAACTGTCAGCTGAAGAATTGGGCTTGTTCATATTAGACCCTCCTATGAATTACCACCTAGCATTTTAAGAGTGTAAATTTGACACTGCAAATTAATGTTGTGATGATCTGTGTGTATTATGCAAAACATAAATTTCATGTGTTGTACTATATCATATAACATTTGAACATAATATGTTATACACTTAATGTGTTTGAACAGATTTTGGGGCTGAAGATATCACCATACTTGATGGATTGGCCTTTCTTAGTACTGTATGTAAATTAATTAATCTGTAATTTATTGGGCCACTGATGATGTCTCCATAAAAGTACTTATTTGATTTAATATCAATTTTGCTAAAAGCACATTGTTAAATTGCCAAACTGTACAAGTGTAGATTTTACTGTTGACTGAAAATGAATTCTGCACAGGGCTTGAAGTATCCTGGTGTACCATCCTACTCAGAAGACCCAGGAAAGATCTACACACTGAACCTGTTGGACTCTGAACAAAAAATTAAAGTACTAAACATCAAGGGAGACTTTGACAAAGACTCCTTTAATCCACATGGAATCAGTGTGTACACCGATGATAAAGGTTTGTCTTTATATTAAATTACTTTATTATTAAAAGTTTTAAGTTACATTTTCTTTTTGAATTGCATCTACACTTGACACATGCATACAGTAAGTTTATATCTACCCTCAACAGAAATAGTTATTGCAAATGTTCAAATTGATTGATTGTTATATAACTTAATTGTATGTCAATTCTTCCTCTCTCTTTGTTCACAGATGGTGCAATATACCTGTTTGTTGTTAATCATCCTCAAGGCAAAAGTCAAGTGGAGATTTTCAGATTTTTGGAGAATGAAAATGCTCTTGAATACTTAAAGACCATTAGGCATGAGCTCCTGCACAAGTATGTGCTTTTTAAAACTACAATATTTTTGTAACCATAAAACTAATCTGAAATTAAATTAAATTTTTATTGTGTGTGTATTTGTTAGCGTGAATGATATAGTGGCTGTGGGAACTGAAAGCTTTTATGCCACCAATGATCATTACTTCACCAATGACATTCTGAAGATTGTGGAGCCATTTCTCTCTTTGCCGTGGTGTGATGTGGTTTATTACAGTCCTGAGACTGTGCAAGTTGTGGCAGGAGGATTCTTATCTGCCAACGGCATAAACATCTCCCCTGACAAAAGGCAGGTTGCAGAAAAAAAGATTTGTACTGTTTAAAGTACAAAGTAATAAAAAATTGTCAATGCATTTGTCATGCAATTATGCGTTTCATATGCAATTAATACAATAATGTTTCATTTCAGACACTTGTATGTATCACATATTCTGAAGCACACAATTGCTGTCTTGGAAATACAGAAAAACACTGTATTGTCTCATGTAAAGGTAAACACAATTGTTTCCACCTATATAGTTATATTTTGTTTACCTCAAATAAAACAATAAATAGTGTAGATCATGCTATATAAGTTAGATAAGTTAAATAATAAAGTTCAGCAATAATTATTGTTATTTCTGCATATTTATTTTTCTTAGGAAATTGATGTGGGGTCACTCTGTGACAACATTGAGGTGGATCTTGAGACTGGAGATCTGTGGATTGGCTGTCACCCAAACGGTCTCAAATGTGTTTTTCATGATCCAAATGATCCACCTGGTTCTGAGGTGTGTGAATTTATGTAGCATAAAAATATCAAATTTGTAGAGTGCATGCTTGTATGATGTCTGAGTCATAACTAGGCTCACATGGGAACTGCGCATACAGAAATCCGTAGATGTGCAGATTTTTAGCCCATTATTGAGTCTATTTCTTTACTTGTGTAAATTTATATTTATTCAGTTTTTAAATTAATTTTACTAATTTTATTGCGATATAACTAGTAATATTAAAATGTTCATATGAATTATTTACAATACAGTTTGTCAAGTAAGATTTTGTCTTTTAGTAAAAATATTATATGAGAGACTTGCTTTGTTTACTAAATAAGTGGATCTAATTGGTTTTGCATTGCAAACATTAAATAAAAGTAAAAAATGTATTTATTTTAGATATTAAGTTATTAGTTATGATACTCCTAAAATCATTCTGCGTAAATCTGCAGATTTTATCCAAAAATATTTTGCAGAATTGGCAAAAAATATCCGCAGATTCTGTCTGGCTCTAGTCATAACATGTTCTTTATCTTTAATTTTATCTGGTCTACTCTACTTCTGAAAAAACCTATAACATCTCCATGTTCTTCTTTATAGGTGATCAGGATTGAGAACATCCTCTCTGAAAAGCCTCAAGTGACTCAGGTGTATTCAGATGACGGCAGTGTTATCATTGCTTCTTCGGTGGCAGCTCCTTATAGAGGAAAACTGCTCATTGGAACAGTTTATCAGAAAGCTCTCATCTGTGACCTTAAATAGTGATATTATGCACTTACATAGGAGAATAAATATTGTCTAAGTTTTTGAAAGAATTTATTGGAATAGGATCTCTTCAGAGAATAGAAATAAAAAACAAGATACTCTATTTCTGAATGGTTTACTGACCTGAAATGACTGGAAGTATCAACTTTGTGCTGCAGTGTGACATGCTACTTTTGTATCAAAAAGGCACCACAGAATCTGTTAAATCCAATGCTAATAAAAATCAAGGACGTGAGGGACAGGCTGGTTGTCTATACATTGGCACAATAAGATCCTAGATCATGTCACAATGTACAAAACTGTTCTATGGAGTCTTTATCTATTAAAAAAATATCAAAAGCCATTTTTATCAGCTGAACAATCAACATGTTGTTAAACAGTACAATTCATTGAATGGTCAATAAACCAATGATTCTTCAATACATTTTGAAGGAGGCCTTATAGATGATCAAAAAAATATTTAATTCATTTTCTTTTCAGCTTAGCCCCTTTGTTAATCAGGGGTCACCACAGCGGAATAAACCACCATCTTATCCAGCATGTGTTTTAACGCAGCAGATGCCCTTCCAGCCACAACCCAATACTGGAAGCACCCATACAATCTTGCATTCACACACATACACTACCGCCAATTTAGCATACCCAATTCACATATATCGAATGTCTTTGGACTGTGGGGGAAACCGGAGCACTCAGAGGAAACCCACACAAACACGGGGAGAACATGCAAACTCCACACAGAAATGGCAGCTGAACTAGCTGGGGCTCGAACCAGTTAACCTTCTTGCTCAGAGGCGATAGTGCTACTAACTGGGCCACCGCGATGTCATTTCATTTATAAAACTTCAATCATTCATTAATTTTCGGCTTAGTCCCTTTATAAATCCAGGGTTGCCACAGCAGAATGAACCGCCAACTTATCCAGCACGTTTTTACGCAGTGGATGCCCTTCCAACCGCAACCCATCTCTGGGAAAATAATATAACTAAAAATATTTTATTTCACTCAACAAACTTTCCATTTTGTTTGAAAGAACAGTCTCATGTGGTTTTGGATATACATAGTAGTAGAAGTTTCCTTTTTATACCTGGTCAGGTAAATTTAACATCATGGTTATTAAGTTTTTTGTGTTTCTAAATATAGGACAGTGCTTAATTTTGTGGACAGTGTGTGAAATTAAAAAGTTTGACAACCAGTTTTAAGCATGAAAAGTTAAATTCTGTTCGGATCTTTTTTGCTGATCTCGTTGAAATAAATAACACACGTTTGATGTTTTTTTTCCACTTATTGTCATATCTGGCATGCAACAGTAGTTAAATGAGGCATATCTTAAAGGCTTTATTCAGTCAACTCGAAGCACAAACTAATATAATTCAAATGATTTCACTTTGGCCAAGCACCACAAAATGTAATTAAAGCTTTAAGCTGAAAAAACTGATCTCACTTGTAGAGATATGCTGTTGAATTAAGTATAGTCCAAAGTGCATGTAATGCGAGTACTTGGCAACACTGATAAGAGTTCCTCCTGTTTTGGGTTTGCCAGTGTCAGTCAGTATGGGTAAGTTAGCAGTTCTGTCGTTAGTTGCTGTTGCTCTGGCAGTTTTCATCGGAGAAAGGCTCGGCACACTTAGGTTTGTCGATGTTTATAATCGCATTTAAAAAATTGCAGTAACCGTTTTTTTTTTTTTTTTACTAAACGCTGTACTGAACTTTGCGACTATTTTTTTTGTCACGCCCGCAGAGTAATGGTTCATGCAACAGCAGTGCTCTTGAAGCTAATGGCAATTGAAATCTGATTTTCTCCACAGACATTTAACGCTCTCCCACAGAGAACTAACCAAGAATTACCTTCCTAACTGCCAACTAATTAAGGGCATTGGTAAGTTAGTAAGCCTATTATTCTACATCATTTCCTGATTGAAATCAATTGTTTTGATGTTTTAAACTCTGCAATTGAGGAGATTGCAGTGAGGTTTATACAGAATATGGATATAACCGTGGCGATAGTTTTGTCTAATCACCATATGTCAAAAAACAACATTTTGATTAGTTTATCATATTTAAATGATTCAAACATCTCATTTGTAGAGTGCTCTATAATTAAATACACACATACGAGTTATTTTCATTATTATTATTAACTTAAAAAGGCTGCTGCACACTTAAAGTACTTTACAGCATAGAGGTAAAGTTGGTATTACATTAACACATTCGTTCATTTAGAAGTCTCTATTGTTTACCATGTACTTTAAATATTTAATCAGGATTAGCATTCTAGTGTGGCTTGAAAACAACATTAACACTGTTTATTTGACTGTGAACTATGTTGTACTTTGATAGTCATTTGCAGCTAATATGATTTCGCTATTTAGAGTTTGCAAATAATACATTTATGAAATTATAATATCAAGGGGAAAGTCTGAATATCCGAATATAAAAGCAACTTTACCTTTATCTTTACAGCCATGTCAGGGATTTTCCTGGAGAAACAACTTCTGAGGTGACCGTAAACTAGTGATTTGGGTGCACAACTATGCACAGGCCTAGAAGGGCTATTCTCATTTCTTCTGTCTCATTCATCATTCCAAGTGTCCTAGTAGAATTAGAGCATTAGGCCTATTTTTCAACTTTTATGTAATTCTTAATAATAAACTTTTCATGACTTTCAGGATTTTTACTGTTAGAAAAGAGATATGTTTTATGAGTTGTGTGCTTAGTGTTTTCATTAAGATAAACTCAGAAGCAATTTTTGTAAACATTGCAAACTGACTTGCTGTGTTTACAGCCAGTTAAATTCAACTTAGTTTGCTCTAATTATAAGATTTATGTACCATAAAGCTAGCTCAGCTCTATTATTATTACTTTGAGAAGCGTATTTAATTAAAAAAATGTATTTCTTTCAAATTCATAAGTAACAGTTTACTGGTAGTATGCATTTACTCATTTAGCAGATGATTTTACCAAAGGCGACTTTCAATTGAGGATAAAAGAAGCGCTTCAAGTCATCACAGAGTAGCAGTATATTGCAATTTCAAGTCTCATTTTTTTTCATTGTGATCATAATGAATCTGTCCTCCAGCTCCTACATATATTAATGTTTACGTGTATAAACTAAAAGTAGTGCTATAACCATTTAACTAGTAAACACACTATACCTTTTCACTTGTAGTATCATTTAAAATAAGCACAAGTGAAAAACTGAAGTTGTGTATGCAAATGTTTTTCCTTAAAATATACATTAAGGGTATATTTGAGTCAAGCTGTACTTTTAGATATTCCAATTATAATCCTATCAAGATTTGAAATTAAAATATCAGGCGAGTTTTGGGCAAGGTTTTATAGGGATTCGTTATTATAATTTCTGGAATTGACTAAAGCTCACCTAAATTTGAACGCCTGCATTTAAAGAAATACTGATGCTGTGGTCATGTGTTATTTCTGTGTTTTTACAGAGTTTGGGGCTGAGGACATCACCATTCTTGAAGATGGATTGGCTTTTCTGAGCACTGTATGTCAAAACAACAAAATAATGAATTACTGAGTGTTTTAAAAATTATTTCTCGGTAGAGTTACCAATGTCAACACACTATCAACTGATTTATCCATAGGGCTTGAAGTATCCAGGTTTACCATCTTATTCAGAAGACCCTGGAAAGATCTATACCCTGAATCTGTTGGATTTTAAACCCAAAATCGAAGCACTGAACATCAAAGGAGACTTTGACAAAGACTCTTTTAATCCACATGGAATCAGCGTGTACATCGATGACAAAGGTTTGCTATGTTTTTTTAAATAGTTGTAGACATGAACAAGAACATTTGCATTATTAAATTCAGCA
Source organism: Danio rerio (assembly GCF_052040795.2). Lineage (NCBI taxonomy): Eukaryota > Metazoa > Chordata > Actinopteri > Cypriniformes > Danionidae > Danio > Danio rerio. The sequence continues at coordinate 27,377,627 of NC_141036.1, read as the reverse complement.
AAAACTGTACTCATATTGCTACTGTTTCATTTATACCACAACACAAATTATAAGTAGTTGCAAAGTGGTATTGTGAAATGGATGATTGTTGCACAATTTTTTTTGGTGATTATTTATTAGTTGATGAATTCTTCTATCTTTACAGATGGTGCAATATACCTATTTGTTGTTAATCATCCTCAAGGCAAAAGTCAAGTGGAGATTTTCAGATTTTTTGATCATGAAAATGCCCTTAAACACATCAAAACCGTTAAGCATGAACTATTGCATAGGTAAGTGCTTTAAAAGGCAAACAAAAATACCACAGCTTTTCTGTAACCATAAAACTAACCAGGAATTTAATACCGTTAATTGTTTGTTTATTTGTTAGTGTGAATGATATAGTGGCTGTGGGAATTGAAAGCTTTTATGCCACCAATGATCATTACTTCACCAATGACATTCTGAAGTCTTTGGAGCTGCTTTTTTCTTTGCCGTGGTGTGATGTGGTTTATTACAGTCCTGAGACTGTGCAGGTTGTGGCAGGAGGATTCTTATCTGCCAACGGTATAAACATCTCTCCTAACAAAAGGTAAGTAGCTGAAAAAGATACAATTACCAGTGAAACAAATTAATATAAGGTTATCAATGCAATAATTGTGGAGTGATGTTATGTTTATGTGTTAATGATACATATAATATTTCATTTCAGGCATCTGTATGTGTCAAATATCATGAAGCACAAAATTACAGTCTTGGAAATACAGAAAACCACTCAGCTGTCTCACGTAAAGGTAAACTCAAAATACATGAAACGTTACATCCTATTTTATCCCATATAGTAAAGGGTGCCTACAGGGTCTTAATAAAGTATTAAAAGTTGATAAATCCATGTAGAGAAATTTAAGGCCCTTAAAAAGTCTTAAATTTTCTATAATTTTTGATTGTTCAGTGTATGGTTGTATGCTAAAGCTGGCCTGAATTAAATCTGTGAATATCAGGATGCTGTGTAGTTTATGAAATCAATAAAATCCTGCTAGATTTGACATCATGCATGCAGGCAACACCATTATTTCTGCAGCTTTATAGGCACCAACATGCTGAATTAGCTAGATTTGTATTCAGTATATGAATAATGTTTTAGTTTTGGATTAGTTTCTTACATTAATATTTAGTAAATATACTGCAAGTTAAAATCTCGCCAGTGTTTCTAGTTGAAACCTAAAGTGGGTTTAAGGTTTAAAATGTATGGGAAGACTCTTAAAAGGTATTGAATTTCACTCTCTGATTCCTGTATATACTCTGTAGTAGGTAGGGCTGTACGATAGATCGAAATTAAATCAAATTTGTGATTTAGCAAGAGCTGCAACCATCATGCACATCTTCACATCAGCGAAGCGTGATCTTTGATCAGTAGTAAATCTCCTCTGAAGGCCAGAGGGCGCTCTCACACAGAAACGGCAAATACACTACAACAAAGAGACACGGGAAATTAAACAGGATTTAACTGCTTTTATTGATTCACCTAGACTGATAATCACACGACTACGGAATCATCTCAGAGAATTACTAAATTTCGATACTCAAGTTTTGAAGAGAGTTTTGAGTAAGGGTGCTTTCACACCTGCCTTATTTAGTTCGATTGAATCGCACTAGAGTTCGTTTCCCCTTTTGGTAGGGTTCGTTTTGGCAGGTGAGAATGCACCAATCGTACTCGAGTGCGCACCAAAAGCGGACCAAATAAGCGTACCGAGACCTGCTTGAAGAGGTGGTCTCGGTACACTTTTAAACGAACCCTGGAGTGGTTCGTTTGTAGTGAGAATATGATACGTACTAAAACAGGTCCAACCGCAAAAAAGTACTGCGCGTTTTGGACTAATTCAGCTGCCGTAAGCCGATGCGCTGTGCATTATGGGATATGGAGGAAAAATATTTGTTGACAGCGCTTTACCAACAGAGAGAGAGAGAGGGGGGAAAACATTACCTGATGGATCGTTGGTAATATTTCCGCAAAATAACCATGTTGCAGTTTAGCTAAATTAATTCACAGCTCCTCCTGAAGTGACGAGCGATGCATTAAACACTGTTTTCCAGCCGCGGCCGCGCCTTATTTTCGTAATGTAAGTTATAGTTTGTCTAAAGCAGGCATACAATCAGTCAGCGCAGTCCACCCTCCAGAGTAAAAGGTTTTGATTACCTGCAGGAGTTCACTGGCATTTTCCCGCACGTAAATTCTGACCAATCAATAAGCAGTTTAGGAAATATGTTCAACAACATCTGGCCAATGAGAGATGTGGATTTTGTCAGATGACTGCATTTTGTTTCGTTTCAACTGGTTCGGACCAAAGCCAGCAGTGTGGTGTGAAAACGACCTAAAGACGGCAGAAGATGCAACATATGAAGATGCAATGTATCATTTATTGCCCCTGGTCCGGACCAAATGAAGTGAACTACAGATGTGAAAGCACCCTTAGCATCTGTGAATCAATTCAGTTGTTCCGAAACAGAGATTACAATTGTTAGATTGTTGCTCTTTGCTCTTGGAGCGGTTCGCTTTCACATTGCAAAGTTTCTAATCGGACCAAAAGAGCTAAAACAAGTCACGTGCGAGTAAACTCTCCTCACATTGGTCAGAGTGTCAGGGTTTATTCAAGCGATCTCGGAACGATTACTTTGGCACGGAACAGAGCGCGATTGCCCTGTTCACATATGCCAAACCGCGCTAACTGGGCAAACGAGATGCGTTCCAAAACAAAAGTGTACGTGTGAAAGCACCCTGAGACTGTCAATGTGGCATTTTCACATTCAGATGCAGCTGCAGCACAACTCTGATTCACTGAGAAGCAAAGCAAACAGCTGTCAAATTACAGATTGATTTATATTTAGTTTCATAATCATGATTATTAAATCACCTACAATTTTTACTTTGCTTGTCAGTGAACAATTGCGCTTCTGTTGTAAACGCTCCATCTGAGGTTGTATCCATACGAACATGGGTATTTTCCAGTGGTGTAAAGTAACAAACTACAAATACTCAAATTACTATAGATAGTTTTTCCTCAGAAGTTGAAGTTTACTACTACTTTATTGTTTTAAAAATGTGTTTTACTTTAACTTAAGTACATATTTAGTGCTGTATTGGTACTTTTACTCCTCTACTTTTTTTCAACTTGAAGTCACTACTTTATTTTTTCCTTGTCTATAGGGTTTGGCTAAAATAATAAAATAATAATAATAATTTTGCCTAATATTGAACAATTTTAAAGCAAGTTTGGAAAGTGTACAGGAAGCAGCCCAAAATATTTACACGCAATGACTGTGTAGACTGCATGTAACTGATGAGAAGATGGCGGATGTTTACAGTTTGATGACAAATGAAGAGTTGAGATTCAAAAAACCCTAAATGCCGTCGAAATGTTATCTTAAAATAAGCATTTTTGTCAGCCTCCTATATGTTTATGTTCAGTTTTGAAAAGACAAAAAGAACGTATTTGTCACTGTAAAAGTAAAATTACTCCGCCTACATACAGGAGTCGGAAAAAATGCTAATTTTAGAAGAAAATATAATATGCCTTTTAGAAAAACTCACTCTTCAAATATTCTTAATCAAGAACTAAATGCACAACAGAATGTTACGTTTACACATGCCTGCACAAATTGCATGTAAAAGCATCAGTTTTTCACAGCGTAATACTCACTACACCCTACTCTTGAGTACTTTTAAAAAAGGACTACTTTTTACTCATACTTTGTGTAATATTTACAAATGATACATTTACTCGCACTATATTTTTGGGCAGGTAATTATGAGGTGCCGTATAGGATTTAAATCAAACTTTGCTTATCAACACATACATAAAACACGTGTGTATACACCTGTAAATTACTCTCATATACACCTATACTACTGGATGTTCAAAACAACATGGATGAAACTTGTGTATTTACATATAAACTTGATGCATGAATAAACCCACATACACACGCACATACATATAAACTCGATCCTCACATAAACACTCACATTAACACACGCACATACATATAAACTTGCTGCATGCAAACACACCTATACACACTTGCATATACATATAAACTCGATTCTCGCATAAATACCCACATTTACATGCACATACATATAAACTCGCAGCATGCAAACACACCTATACATACTCGCATATACTCGGTCTATGCATATACACCCTCAACAACACGCTTACATACACAAACTCACTGCATGCAAACACACCTATAACATCTCGCGCAAACATACAAAAATAAATAAATAAAGTAAATTCACAAACGTTTATCACGAATCTGGTTATTGCAAAGCTTATGAAATAGAAATAATGTGATTAATAGAGGGATTAAATATGTTAAATTATGAACATATGTTATATAAAATATTAGTCTATATAAATAGACTATTCAAAATAAGAAATATTTTTTATTTAAAACCTTTTCATTTAATTAGGTAATTACATGCACAAATATAAATGGACAGATAGAACCCTTAAAGGACATTCAAAAAGCAACCAGAATTATAAATATAAATGTAAACTCAAGCTAAACTCCTCTATTCTATTGAAAATGTTAATGTAGCCTATAGTCTTCTTGTTTTGTTTTTTTACATTTTTATAATTATTATGCTTTTTATATGTTTTTACAATGTGGGTGTCAAAATTGCAAGATTTTGGTATCATTTTGACTGTTAATTATTCAGCATATACAAAAAAAAAAAAAAAAAAAAACGCTGATTAAAAGTCTCTGCTCATCATGTTGGTCAAGTTAACCCCCATTGTAAAGCTATATATATTATCTGGACACTCCTTTTGTGTTTAATAACTACTACTTATATTTTTACAGCAGCTGGCATCCAGCATTTTGGTGCATTAGCCTGTTTATTAGTGACAGGAAAACCCATTTAAGTGCATTCCTGCCCCCTACTGGACATAAGTGTGTATCATAACCCTTGACGAATAGTGAAACCAATAATAAAACAAACATAAAAAAAATAATATTAGACAAACAATTTTTTTTTTCAAAATGATTACTTAAGCAACCTTATATTTATTAAACCATAATAACATTTCCAATAATTTAATTGCATAATAAACCTTTAATTTTGCAGGAGCATTCCTTTGCATTACCTTTTTATTTATTTATTTTTTAGAATTAGCATAATCTATTTTCATAATTCAACAGATGTAGTTCCTCTATTAATCACATTATTTCTGTTTCTTAAGGTTTGCAATAACCTGATTCATGACAAATAATAATCTTGTTCATTACACTCAAAGGACTTTGACGTTGAAATTAAACTACTTCCTTTTAAAGTAAAAATAATAACTTCCTTTTACTGTGAAAATTCATCCACACACACACATATTAAATCACTTGCATATATGTATATAGACAACTAACTTTATATATGTTTGTGAATTTTATTTTGTATGCTTGCACAAGTGTCATTTGGGTGTTTATGCACACATCAAGTTTATATTCTTATGTGAGAGTTTATAGGTGTATATGCATAGATCAAGTTTATATGTATATGCAAGTGTGTATAGGTGTGTTTGCATGCAGCAAGTTTATATGTATGTGCGTGTGTTAATGTGAGTGTTTATGTGAGGATCGAATTTATATGTATGTGCGTGTGTATGTGGGTGTATTCATGCGTCAAGTTTATATGTATATACATAAGTTTCATCCATGTTGTTTTAAACATCCAGTAGTATAGGTGTATATGCAAGTAATTTGTAGGTGTATATACACGTGTTGTATGTATGTGTTGATAAGCAAAGTTTGATTTAAATCCTATACGGCACCTCATAGGTAATGGTACTTTTACTTAAGTATGATTTTTTTAGTACTCTTTCCACCACTGATATTTTCAAAACTACAGTTTGGCAGTTCATCCTAGCCAAAAAGAAATAACAGTGACTCAAATCAAACCTTTCTGAAAACTCCAGCCAGGGTTTTTCAAGAACTCTGGTTACAGTGTCGTGGCCTGGCCACTAAACTAGAGTTTTTGCATCATGATGTCAGCATGCATGCTGTTTTCTCTTTTCTGGTTGGCTACCATGACAACACAATACTTTTTTTCACCTCGTGAGTTTTCCACTCAAGTTGAATTATTTGAACTTGCACGTTAGATCCAAATGTTAGATGCATTTGAATTTGTATTTGTTTACACGTCTGCATTAATTTTGTATTCAATTTCCTCAAGTGAACAGTGCTATCAGTGCATTTTTGCATCTTCAAGTAGACTGAGATTTTAAAAATGTAAATAAATAAGGAGGGGAAAAACTATTTTCATAAAATACTAGTGTAAGTGTGGACATGGCCTAAAAGCAGGGGCAGGAGATGTACTGCTGATTTACAGAACTGGTTTTACAGACAAAATGCACATGAAAATTACATTTGATTAATTTTGCAGCCCTTATTGTTTTTATTCATAGAATTGTATGTTTGTTGGATAACAACCAGATACAATAAGTTCTTAGATGTTTTGTTTGTTATTAATATTAATACTTTACTTTTCTCACATAGGAAGTTGATGTGGGATCACTCTGTGATAACATTGAGGTGGATCGTGAGTCTGGAGATTTGTGGCTGGGCTGTCATCCAAATGCTTTCAAATTCTTTCTTTGTGATCCAAATGATCCGGCTGGCTCTGAGGTGTGTGAATATGTAGCAAGCATAATGCTTTAGCCAAATTTATTACGCCCAAGGTCAAATTTGAGGAGCTGACATGTTAGAATCATTAGTTGCTATCCTGTTCTTTTCTTACTATTTTTTGAGCCTTAACTATTAAGTTAAAAAAATCTAAAACATGTGCTTGTTTTTCTACTGTATAGGTAATCAAGATTGAGAACATCCTCTCTGAAAAGCCTAGAGTGACTCAGGTGTATTCAGATGATGGCAGTGTGATCATCGGCTCATCAGTGGCAGCTCCATATAGAGGAAAACTGCTCATCGGAACAGTTTATCAGAAAGCTCTCATCTGTGACCTTAAATAGTGATACTTACAAATGAACATTAATAATAAAAATTCTTTGAAAGAATTTGTCTAAATCACTTCATTTCAATTTCAGTATATCAGCAGTAAGTAAAATCTGTACACATTAAGTGATTAAAAAAAAAAAACGATACAAACAAACCATGTTAAGCACATCAGATTAGATGGCACGTTGAATTACATTAATTGCAAGAATACACTTTCAGTCTTTACAATGGCACTTGATCCTTCATGATGCAAATTTCACAACTGACAACTTTCTTTAGTCACTTTTCTAACTTCTAAACTTGGAGCAAATTTTGTATCACTGTTTGTAAAGTCAATTTATTTTTGTAAAGTAAATTTTTTATTTGTCAGACAACAGTACTGTCCACTGAATGCATTGTACTTTTCGCCCAGACAGCTCTTGTCAGAATTTAAACACATTACCAGGATGTGTCTAAGGCCACACAATGACTTAAAATTAATAAAAACTAACAATGACTTAAACTAACACGAAAATCTAAACCAAAATAACTAGAAAAAAGAAAATATATTGTAGATGGTAACTATGGCACATTCCCTTGTCTACTGTTCAATATGAATAACAAATGCTGTTTAAGTGTGTCTTGGAGGTTTATTCAGAAAACAGAATAATACCATAAAAATATAATCTGTATACGGGCCAAGAAACAAAGTTTTCTTCGATTTAAAGATAAGACATGCAAGAAGTGTAGTCCAAAAGAGCGTAAAATGTGAGCACATGGCAACACTGATAAATGTTCGGTGTTTGTATTGATGGATTGTATTTTGAGTGTTTCAGTCACTCAGTATGGGTAAGTTAGCAGTTCTCTCGTTAGTTGCTGTTGCTCTGGCAGTATTCATCGGAGAAAGAATCGGCTCATTTAGGTTTGTCGATGTTTATAATCCCATTTAAACAGTTGCAGTAGCCGTTTTCTTTGACTAAACGCTGTTCTGAAGTTCTGACTATTTTTGTCACGACCGCGATGGCTCAAGCAAAAGCATGCTCGTGACAATAATCATTGAAATGTGTGATCTCCACAGACATTTAATGCTTTCCTACAGAGAACTAACCAAGAATTACCTTCCGAACTGCCAACTAATTACGGGCATTGGTAAGTTTAGTAAACTATTAATCTACAATAATTTCCAGGTCTGAATGGATTGTTTTGATGCTTCAAACACTGCAAATGAGGAGATTGCAGCGGTATTTTATACAGAATGAGAGTCTGTTTGCAGGATACACTAGTTTTTTTTCTAATCACCGTTTGTTAAAAAAAAGTTTAAGTAGTTTTGCATATCTTTCAAACATTGCTGCAATCTTATTTGTAGTGTGCTCTATAAAATGTATTAGCTTAATTCAGCTGGTAAATACACACTAACAAAATGTGTTATTTTCATTATTATTATTAACTTATAAAGGCTGCTGCTTACAGCCATGTCAGGGATCTTCCTAAAGAGAAGCAACCCCTGAGGTGACCATAAACTGATTTAGGTGCACAACTACGCACAGGCCTAGAAGGGCTATTCTCATTTCTTCTGTCTCATTCATAATTCCAAGTGTCCTAGTAGAAATAGAGCATTAGGCCTGTTTTTCAACTTTTATGTAATTCTTAATTATATATCTTGACCATATATGCATGATTTTTACTGCTAGAAAATAGATATGTATTATGAGTTTTGCTCAGTGTTTTGATAAGATAAACTTAGAAGCAATTTTTGCAAGCATTGCAAACTGACTTGTGTTTGCTGTTTTAATCAAGAAGCCCATTTAGTTACTGCTCTGCATTGTATTATTGTATATGTTTAAGTTAATATCGTAATAATTCATGTTTGAATGGAAATAGAGCAAATTAAACCTGCAAGTATCTAAATCAGGGGCCTGTACCCTGGCTGGCCAGTTAAATTGAGTTTAGGTACCATGAAGCTAGCTCAGCTCCATTATTATTACTTTGAGAAGCGTATTTAATTAACAAAAATGTATTTCTTTAAGTTTAATCAAGCTAATTCCAAACTAGCAGTTACTGGTAGTATACATTCACATTCACTGGAATTGTATCCAAAGCCACTTCCAAGTGAGGATAAAAGAAGCACTTCAAATCATCACAGAGTAGCAGTATTTTGCTATTTTAAGTCTCATTTTATTCTCATTGTGATCATAATGAGTCTGTCCTACAGCTCCTACATATATCAATGTTTACATGTATAAACAAAAAATTGTGCTACAACCATTTAACTAGTAAACACGCAATATCTATCTTTTCACTTGTACTATCATTTCAAATAAAACATAAGTTGTGTACTCGAACATTACCCCTTAAAAATATTCATTAAGGGTGTATTTGGGGTCAAACTGCATTTTTAAATATTCTCTGAGATTCAATTATAATCCTATCAAGATTTGTTTACATGAAAAACTAATTTAAAAGCAATTTTTGGGCAAGGTTTTGTAGTGATTTGTTATAATTTGCTCACTTAAATTTGAAGACCTATTTAAAGAAATACTGATGCTGTGGTCATGTATTATTTCTGTGTTTTAACAGAGTTTGGGGCTGAGGACATCACCATTCTTGAAGATGGATTGGCTTTTCTGAGCACTGTATGTCAAGACAACAAAATAATGAATTACTGGGTGTTTTAGAACAGATTTCTCGGCAGAGTTACCAATGTCAACACACTATCAACTGATTTATCCATAGGGCTTGAAGTATCCTGGTGTACCATACTACTCAGAAGACCCTGGAAAGATCTATACCCTGAATCTGTTGGATTTTAAACCCAAAATCGAATCATTGAGCATCAAAGGAGACTTTGACAAAGACTCTTTTAATCCACATGGAATCAGCGTGTACATCGATGACAAAGGTTTGCAATGTTTTTTAAATAGTTGTACACATGAACAAGAACATTTGCATTATTGAATTCAGCATAAACTGTGCTCATATTGCTACTGTTTCATTTATAACACCAACACAAATTATAAGTAGTTACAAAGTGGTATTGTAAAATGGATGATTGTTGCACAATTTTTGATAGATGATTATTTATTGGTTGATGAATTCTTCTGTCTTTACAGATGGTGCAATATACCTATTTGTTGTTAATCATCCTCAAGGCAAAAGTCAAGTGGAGATTTTCAGATTTGTCAATCATGAAAATGCCCTTAAACACATCAAAACCATTAAGCATGAACTACTGCATAGGTATGTGCTTTAAAAAGCAAACAGCTTTTCTGTAACCATACAACTTACCGTTAATTGTTTGTTTATTTTTTAGTGTGAATGATATAGTGGCTGTGGGAACTGAAAGTTTTTATGCCACCAATGATCATTACTTCACCAATGACATTCTGAAGTCTTTGGAGCTGCTTTTTTCTTTGCCGTGGTGTGATGTGGTTTATTACAGTCCTGAGACTGTGCAGGTTGTGGCAGGAGGATTCTTATTTGCCAACGGTATAAACATCTCTCCTAACAAAAGGTAAGTAGCTGAAAAAGATGCAATTACAAGTGAAATAAATTAATATAAGGTTATCAATGCAAAAATTGTGGAGTGATGTTATGTTTATGTGTTAATGACACATATAATATTTCATTTCAGGCATCTGTATGTGTCAAATTTAATGAAACACAAAATTACAGTATTGGAAATACAGAAAACCACTCAGCTGTCTCACGTAAAGGTAAACTCAAAATACATGAAAGGTTACTTCTAATTTTATCCCATATAATAGGTAGGACTGTACGATAAATCAAAATTGAATCAAATTTGTGATTTAGCAAAAGCTGCAACCATCATGCACATCTTCACATCAGGGAAGTGCGGCTTCCTGTCTTTGATCAGTAGTAATGTCCTCCAAAGGCCAGAGGCCAGACACAGAAACTGCAAATACACTGCAACAAAGAGACACAGAAAATAAAACAGGATTTAACTGCTTTTATTGATTCACCGTGACTGATAATCACACGACTACGGAATCATCTCAGAGAATTACTTATTTTTGGCATTCATCTGAAGTTTTGAAGTGAGTTTTGAGTAAAACTATATGTCATGAAGCATTTTCTCTTTCAGATGCAGCTGCAGCACAGCTCTGAATCGCTGAGAAGTAAAGCAAACAGCTGTCAAATTACAGATTGATTATATTCAATTTCATAATCATGACTATTAAATCATCTGCAATTTTTGCTTAGCTTGTCAGTGAACAATTGCGCTTCTGTAGTAAATGCTCCATCTGAGGCCGTGTGCATACGAACATGGGTATTTTCAAAACTGCAGTTTTTTTTAACGTAGCTTGGCAGTTCACCCTCACCAAAAAGAAATAACAGGTGCTCGAATCAAACCTTTCTGAGAACTCCAGCCAGGGTGAAGATTTTTCAGGGTTTTTCAGGAATTCCAGTTACAGTGGGGTGGTCTGGCCACTAAACTGGATTTTTTTGCATTATTATGTCAGCGTGCATGCGGGTCCTCTTTTCTGGTTGGCCAGCATGGCAACACAATACTTTTTTTTCACCTTGTGAGTTTTCCACTCAAGTTGAAATATTTGAACTTGCACATCAGATACAAAGTCAATCGCATCTATTCACATGTGTGCACTGATTTTGTATGTAATTTACTCACATGAACAGTGCATCACAATGTGGCCTGAAAGCAGGGGTAGGAGATTTACTGCTGATTTACAGAACTGTTTTTACTGACCTTTTTTTTTTTAATCTTAGAATTGTATGTTTGTTGGATAACAACCAGATACAATAAGTTCTTAATAGTTTTGATTGTTATTAATATTATATTTTTCTCACTCAGGAAGTTGATGTGGGATCACTCTGTGATAACATTGAGGTGGATCGTGAGTCTGGAGATTTGTGGCTGGGTTGTCATCCAAACGGTTATAAATTGTTTTTTTCTGATCCAAATGATCCGGCTGGTTCTGAGGTGTGTGAATATGTAGCAAGCATAATGCTTTAGCCAAATTTATTACACCCAAGGTCAAATTTGATGAGCTGATGTTTGAGTCATAAGTTGCTATCCTGTTCTTTTCTTACTATTTTTTTGAGCCCTAACTATTAAGTTAAAAAAATCTATAACATGTCCTTGTTTTTCTACTGTATAGGTAATCAAGATTGAGAACATCCTCTCTGAAAAGCCTAGAGTGACTCAGGTGTATTCAGATGACGGAAGTGTGATCATCGGCTCATCAGTGGCAGCTCCATATAGAGGAAAACTGCTCATCGGAACAGTTTATCAGAAAGCTCTTATCTGTGACCTTAAATAGTGATACTTACAAATGAACATTAATAATAAAAATTCTTTGAAAGAATTTGTCTAAATCACTTCATTTCAATTTCAGTATAGCAGCAGTGAGCAAAACCTGTACACATTAAGTGATATTTTTTTTAAACATTTCAAACAAAACAAAAAAACATGTTAAGCACATCAGTTTAGATGGCATGTTGAATTACATTAATTGCAAGAATAATCTTTCAGTCTTTACAATGGCACTAGATCCTTCATGATGCAATTTTCACAGCTGACAACTTTCTTAGGTCATTTTTCTAACGTCTAAACTTGGAGCAAATTTTGTTACTGTTATTAAAGTCAATTTATCAGATGTCAGACAACAGTACTTTCCACTGAATGCATTGTACTTTTTGGCCCTGACAGGCTCTTGTCAGAAATTAAACACATTTCCAGATGTGTCCAAGACGTCACGATGACTTAAAAACATTAATAAAAACTAACACTGACTTAAACTAACACGAAAATCTAAACCAAAATAACTATTGAAAAAAGAAATATTGTAGAACCACTGTATGCCATATAACTTCTGGTCAATAAGAATAACAAATGCTGTTTAAGTGTCTTTCAGGTTTATGCAGAAAACAGAATAATACTATAAAAATATAATCTGTATACTGGCCAAGAAACAAAGTTTCCTTCGATTTAGAGATAAGACATGCAAGTGTAGTCCAAAGAGCGTAAAATGCGAGCACATGGCAACACTGATGTTTCGTTTTTGTATTGATGAACTGTATTTGAGTGTTTCAGTCAGTCAGTATGGGTAAGTTAGCAGTTCTCTCGTTAGCTGTTGTTGCTCTGGCAGTTTTCATCGGAGAAAGGCTCGTCACACTGAGGTTTGTCAACATTTACTTTCCACATTTAATTCAATAAACGTGAATTGGAATTTAATTTCGTTTGCAGCAGTAAAGATTTTCGTTTCGATTTTTTTTAGCTGGAGTTGTGTGACACTCGCAAACTTGAGCACGGGCTACATATCTATTGCATGACACCATTGTAAAATCGTTTAAATTGTATTTTCTCTGCAGACACGTAGCGCTTTCCTACAGAGAGCTAACCCAGAATTACCTTCCCAACTGTCACCTAATAAAAGGCATTGGTAAGTGTACACCTTTCATTAGCGCCTCATTTTCACATTGCTGCTATTGTATTGTCATATTTCTTACTGTGCTAATGTGTTTTCCACAATGCACTGTGTAATGTTCGTATTTTAAACAGAATGTGGTTCTGAAGATATCACCATAATTGACGATGGACTAGCTTTTCTGAGTACGGTATGTCACAATGACTAAGCATAAGACTAGGAAAGTTGTAACAAGGGTCAGTTGTAACACTTCCAATTTCTATAACTAATCAGTTGATTCACTTCACACATGCTCAGATTAGTCCTCATTCCACATACAAAAAAGGAAAGTCCTGTGACACAGCAGATGTTAAACGGAAAAACTACACTCGAGCTAGTAATATTTTTTACTTGTGTCTTATTTTTGGAATGGTGAAATGCATGAATTGTAATCAAGCTCATCAAAGTTAAATTATGTAATTTATGTGTGTAGATATTTTTAATGCATGTTGATGGTGATAATGTTTTTTGGGTTGGGATAAACCAAGCCAACAGTCCGCTTTTGGGCTCAATAGTCTTTATGATGCAAGCTGAGATTGTATCACTCAGCAATGCAATGTCAGAATGCACTCAATGGAGAGAGTGACGTCAGTGTGATGGCCGGGTAGGATTAGGGGTGGGGTTAGGTGAGCATGTTAAAAAGCATTGAATGCAACTCAAATTGCACTACACCAGGTCTGCATACAGACCCCTCATTGGGCTTCGTCGGTCAGTCTTTGTCTGGCTGGTTGGTTTGGTGAGTTCCACACTTGCTTGCCTCTCGTCAGGTTAATGTCGGAGCTCACTGACCCGATTCAGCATGTAGAATCAGCATCACTCTGACTGGTTATTCAACAACAGATTAGAGCATGTGTGTAACAGTGAAGTGACATGAGCAAGCAATACAACCCAAGAAGCAACAGTCTAGCTATATTTCCCAAATAAATGCAAAAGATATGGATTATTAGATTACCAGACATATTTGCAGGACAAATCCCTTCGTGGTGAGTGACGATTACTGTAATAATGGTACTAAACCTTAATTTGTTTACACTTTTCCGGGTTTGGCATTCTGAACAAGGAACCCTCCCATGCAGTTGCAGAAGGCACACCCTTGAATCAGTCAGCTTTTTGGTCCATATGAGACCAAACGCGAGATAATGGGAGGTGACAACATAGTTGGGGTTTATCGACAATGTTTTACCTGTACTCTTTGGGCTCATGAAGCTGCAAACACAAATAGAGCTCAATTGTTAAAGCTGAAGCACATTTTAGTCAGCTTTAGATGGCGCAAAAGCACTAAGGGTCTGAATCCCCTTTTACTACTTTACGGACAAATAAAATACGATCTTTGCACCAGTACATAGTCTATAAGGGTAGTGTTTATTCTCCTAATGAGTTATGGGTGTATTTTGATCATATTATGCATTAAACCAACCAGAGTGTAATCTCCTGTTTTCTAGAGTCAGTTGCGTCACGCCATGGTGTTTACACAGCCGATAAACTGAATGCTTCACTACTGAAAAAACAGTTAAAGACCATCCACAGAAACTACACCTTTCCTTTTAGTCTTTACTCCTTTACTTTTGTGGAGCAGGGAAACGTTGTACGCACTCCACTGAAGACATCCATTAATTTAATTAGTTATGTGCAATTTTTTTTTCTCTAAAACTATTTCTATATTCAGTCCTAATTTCCAGCAAGCAATAATAACGAAGTATGGTCAAAAAACTGAGTTGTATCCAAACACGCTTCCTATTCCTATGCCCTTATGGTATACATCTCTAAAACCAAATATGAATATGAATATAATAAAAACTACCACTAATAATAGCATTAAACAAATGCAAATTGTCATAAATAAACTAACTACAACATAGCCGGATTTCAAAGCCTCCCACAAGTGAAGAAGCATGGTAGAAGGTAGTGGTTTTTATTGTATGTAGAACATTTTATATATATATATATATATATATATATATATATATATATATATATATATATATATATATATATATATATATACATTTAACATTTTAATCCTTGAATTTTTTCATATGTAAGCATATTTGTTTAATGTTGTACATTCTGTTTGTATCCAATACATTTTGTTTGGACCAACATAGCTGCATAAATAACGCACTCATTGAAAATAGCAAGAGTTGCCTCAAAATAGCAATGCACTTACAATGCGCCTTAACACACCTTATTTTCAGACCAGAACACCCATGAGTCCACAATGTGGCACAAATGGGTTTGCTGTTAAACATGTGTTGCAAAACATGAAAATGATAACTGTGCCTTTCTGAAAATAGCAAAAAAATGAAATAAAAATAAATAAATAATTCACATAAACTATGGCGGATGTATTATAGGGCCCATAATGTGACTTCTCACCCAAGGGTGTTACAACTAACCCAGACTATTGGGTTAATTGTAACATTTCTCCTCTTTCTGTTTGAAACTAAACTGAATTTTTCAGTTTGTGCTGCATAAATAACATTTATGCCATTTATTTGCAGGTACTTATAACTAGTTTAAATACATTTCAAACATACATGCTTAAAAGATCTCAAAGATATAGAGAAAAACGTAAAAAAAAAAAAAAAAAAAACTGTTAAAACTATCCCCAGTCATCTCTGAGAGTAAATTCTTAAATAAAAATAGCCATTTTGTATGTAAATACATCCACAAAACTATGGATTTTGCAGTTATATATAGGCTTAGCCTTTTTTGTCGTTTTTTGTCATTTGTGTGTTCATACAAACAAAAATGCAATGTGCAAGTAGTGAAAAGTTCATACATTCAGATGTTTGAGTGTGAGAATAGTTTAGCGTAGCCTATTTGTACTCTGACAGTGCCTAATGATTTATAATCAACTAAACATAGGGTGTGAAGGCTCCAGGTTTACCATTCTGTTCAGATGACCCTGGAAAGATCTACACACTAAATCTGTTGGATTCTGAACCTAAAATCAAAGCACTGAGCATCAAAGGAGACTTTGACCAAGACACTTTTAATCCCCATGGAATCAGTGTGTACACAGACGACAAAGGTTTGCCATTTATAAGAAATATATAATACATTTTACTTCAGTAAAAGCAATCATGGTTTTCATATTGAAATGTCATTCCAAACTGAAATTTGCAAACTTGGCCACTTTGGAATAAAGGTTTTCTAAGGGTACAACCAGGCCGATTCCACATGGAAGCATGACTATTTTACGTATATTTTCAGAAAAATGGCTAATTTCTACATTCAATTACATATGATTATTAAAGGAGGCATGCCCACAAACACAATCCCTAACTCATACCTCATGTGCATTCTATCCGAAAGGCCTTATCTATATGCCCTAATCTCTTCTAAGTTGTCTCTTCAGAGGTTAAGCCCTTCAAAGCGATTAGGGGATAGGGATGAGGCCCTCTGATTGGAATGCATTCTTGTGCATTTGCACATAGTGTTACTTTGGTAAAGTAACATCACCATCTACAGGTCTGGCATGCAAAATACAGCACTTTTAGCTGTTTTTCATTAATATGTGTGAATGTGCAACTAATTATCTGAATTCAAAACATTTAAAAAGCACAAAGTAGTCATCTAGTGGTCAAATATGTAATTCAATGAGCTTGCAAAAAGAATTAGAATTCATCCTCTTACTCTGCAGATGGTACCATGTACCTATTTGTTATTAATCATCCTCGAGGCAACAGTCAAGTGGAGATTTTTGAATTTGTTAAGGATGAACATGCTCTTAAATACATCAAGACCATCGAGCATGAGCTGCTGCACAGGTACTTGCAGCTTTAAACCATAATGTTACTGTAACCATAAAACTGACCAGAAATGGAATGATATATTGTTTGTGCATTTGTCAGTGTGAATGATATAGTGGCCGTGGGGACTGAAAGCTTTTATGCCACCAATGATCATTACTTCTCTAATGAGATTCTGAAGATTGTGGAGAATTTCTTCACTTTGCCGTGGTGTGACGTCATCTATTACAGTCCTGAGACTGTGCAGGTTGTGGCAGATGGATTCTTACTTGCCAACGGCATAAACCTCTCCCTTGATAAAAGGCAAGTTTAAAAATGAATCTGAAAATGTGCATAAATTCAAGCAACTTACATTTCTTAAGATATGGTTCACTCAAAAAATGAAAATTTACTCACCCTCAAGTGGTTCAAAACCTCTATGAGCTGAACACAAAAGAATAAATTCTGAAAATCTTAAACAATTGACTTCTGTAGTAGGAAAAACAAGCTTTCCAGATTTCAAACAGGTTTGCAACAAGTAAATGATGACAGAATTTTCATTTTTGGGTGAACTGTCCCTTTTTAGTCTTCGTGTGTTTATTGCAAGTAGCTATTATTTGTTTCAGGTATTTGTATGTGTCAGATGTTCTGAAGCACACAGTTACTGTGCTGGAAATAAAGAAAAACACTGTGCTGTCTCGTGTCAAGGTAAACACAAGATATTGAACTATTTGCCTATATATATATTGGTAACAACATAGAATAGTTTAAATCTGTTGTCGACAAAACAGAAATGTTTCACAGAAATTTACCTGTGGGTTCTGCAAAAACTCTGGTTCACATTACAAAAAATATATAAACAGTAGTTGTAGTAATCATATTGCGGTTATTATAAATAAGTAATTATTATATAAATTAGAATTTTTTTAGTTCAGCCAAAATACAGTTATATAAATCATAACAACTGCATAGTTTACAGACTGTACAGTAATGGCTCCTTTCCACTGACTGGTACAGTACGGTACGGTTCGGGTGGGTATGGGCCACCTTTATCAGGCTTGCGTTTCCACTACCAAGGGTACCCTTTTGGTGGGCATTGTGTATGACAAAGTTTCTGTAAAAATCATTTTAGCTCAAGAAAATGTCTACAGTAAAGCTGTACGGGTCGCTTACATATCATATGAGAAGCCCTTCTCACAAAACACACATAAATACTTGTGTATAAATGTTTATTTCTAACTTTTCTATAAACAGGATTTGATTATAACTGCAGGTCAATGACTGCGAAATAGCCTACTGTAACGTGTGTTAATATATTAAATAAATAAATGAATATATATGAACACATACAGACCCTTAGAGTCTCCGATATGTTATCAACTTCAGAAGAACTACACACAGCAGACATATAGTCCTTAATTAGGTTAAAAAACAACACGAAATATAGCTCACAGTCATTGCAAACCCCTCATCTGTGTCTGTAATCTTCAACAGCACGTGTGACATTTGTTAGAGAATGATTCCATCATTCTGTGTTTATAATAGTCCAAAAGGTGATGATAATAATAGTTAAACATGGCAATTTGTTCAGGTTTGCTGAAAAAATAATGTGCTCCTTTTTTCGGCTTTTTCTTTGTTTTTCGTGCTTCAGTCTCGCGTTTGTCACTTTCTGACAGGATTGGGTTTTAAAAGCACGTCAATAATCAAGCGCATGTTATTATCATGAGCTCAAGAAGTTTATTATTTCAGATATAGATGCGCAGTGAAGGCAAGGAAGAAAGCGAAACAGGGTAAATCTGCTCTTCTTTTTGGCATTGTGACTGTTCATCAAGACGACAAGAAGGTTTTTTTGTGCCCGGGTCGACCATGGCTCGTTATTATATGTATATATATATATATATATATATATATATATATATATATATATATATATATATATATATATATTTACACTGTAAAAAATCTCTTGGCTGTTTATCTTAAACATGGTGGCTCTTTTGTTTTTATTTTGGCTTGTTGAGTAAACGAATGACGTATCTCTGTACACCAATAGCGTTTAGCTGCGCGTCTAGCTCCGCCTTTTGGTACATTTTCTCGTGTTTGGTACCCTTTCGAAAGGGTGCCGAAAAAGTGGTACAGTACGATTCGGTACGCCTTTTGACAGTGGAAATGGTCATAAAAGCATATGAAACCGAACCGTACCGTACCACTGCCAGTAAAAATATCCACTGCTGTTTTTAACTTGGGTTTCCAGCCACAGGCAGGTGTGGCAAAATCCTTTGTGTTAGTACTGTTAATATGACTTCATGTTCATTTTTTTCTCATTCAGGAGATTAATGTGGGCTCACTCGCTGACAACATAGAGCTAGACCGTGAGTCCGGAGATCTGTGGATTGGTTGCCACCCAAATGGTTTCAAGTTCATGCTTGGTGATCCAAATGATCCACCTGGTTCTGAGGTGTGTCTTATTGTGAATTTGTTTTCTATATTTGCTGGAAATACATATTTATTATAGAAAGTACTCCTTTTTTTAGCGTGTTTATTGAATTTTCTAGTGTTTAAGAATTTATTTATTTGTTAGAATTTGTTATATGAAATCTGATGTTCATATTCTTAATTTTTTTCCATTATTTCACAGCTATGAAGCAGTATCCTCTAAAAATAAATAATGATTCCACTTCCTCCAATAGGTAATCAAGATTGAGAACATCCACTCTGAAAAGCCTCTGGTGACTCAGGTGTATTCAGATAATGGCAGTGTGATCATTGGTTCATCAGTGGCAGCTCCATATAGAGGAAAAGTGCTCATTGGAACAGTTTATCACAAAGTTCTCCTCTGTGATCGTAAATAGTAGTGGTGTAACGGATCACAAATCTCACAGTTCAGATCACACTGCGGTTTTTGAGTCACTGATCAGACCATTTTGTCGGATGAGCAAAAAAGGGAGAAGACGAATGTCATTTGCTTTCCATTTATACAGAAAATAAAACTGCCGTGGTTTCAACAAACAAATCGTAGAACATGTCATTTTAATGAAAATAAAAATCAAGAAAGAACCACCCCCTAGTAAACAGTGATAAAACTCCTTAGGATTGATAATTATAAAGATTTAATTTGGATTGTGTGCATAGTTTTTTACACTTTTTTTGTGACAAACAAATTAAAGATGTCATTTGACTTGTATTTGTGTGTTAGATCTGAAATATCAGCTTGTGCTAAATCATTCATGATATTCTTAGTGAATGTTTATTGGGAACAGGCAATGATTTGTGCCTGGAATCAATGTGTCTCAACTATCATAAGTACAAGGATCTATCTGCGTAGATGAAGTACAGTTGAATGTTTCCAAAATGTACGGAATGGCACTTTAATGGCACTAGCATTTTTAAGACCAAGGGAGTCTATCCAAACCATGTCAATATGAATGATATTAGAGTTGGGTTGATTCAGCAATTGGAGGTGTCATAATCATCTTTTTGATGATAAAGAATGTTAGTATGCCAAAGACCTTTTTATCTTAAAGAACAAAATAGTCCGTGATCAAATTATCTTCCACTAAGCCATTACAATATTCTTATCTTAAAAAGCTGTTTGGCTGGCTTAACTTCTGCATAATACTACTAGCAGGCCCGTAGCGGTTCGGAAGACCCACCCCTCACTGACAAAAATCCAGAATTTGTACCGCTCATGCTCATTTGTCCTATTTTGACTGCCAACATTCAGTCATTAATTTTTTTTTTTTGGCTTAGTCCCTCTATTAATCTGGGATCGCCACAGCGGAACGAACCACCAACATTTCCAGTATATGTTTTACACAGCGGATGCCCTTCCAGCTCATATGTTTGTTTCACTGAGAAACATCTACACACTCATTCACACATATACACTACGGACAATTTAGCCTACCCAATTCACCTATACCACATGTTTTTGGACTTGTGGGTGAAACCAGAGCACCCGGAGGAAACACCAAAACTCCACACAGAAACGCCAACTAACCCAGCCGAGGCTCAAACCAATGACCTTCTTGCTGTGAGGCGAACGTGCTACCCACTGCACCACCATGCAGCCCTGCTATGTCAACATAAATAGTAAAAATAACCCATCGAAAAGGCTTTAAGATCAAGCGGAATCCTGGAGTGACTTTAGTTAATCAGTTTTGGCCGATGCAAACAATTATTTTTCAAGAGTCCAACATCCAGCTGTGCAAGAAAACATCTGACACAAGAGATATCATCTTTTGCTAATGTATTGTTTTTAAAAAGAGAAAACATTTGACAAGAAACTTTTAGGCGAGGCAGTGGCGCAGCAGGTAGTGCTGTCGCCTCATAGCAAGAAGGTCGCTGGTTCAAACCTTGGCTCAGTTGGCGTTTCTGTATGGAGTTTGCATGTTCTCCCTGCCTTCGCGTGGGTTTCCTCCGGGTGCTCCGGTTTCCCCCACAGTCCAAAGACATGCAGTGCAGGTGAATTGGGTAGACTAAATTGTCCATAGTGTATGAGTGTGTGTGTGGATGTTTCCCAGAAATGGGTTGCAGCTGGAAGGGCATCCGCGGCGTAAAAACTTGCTGGATAAGTTGGCAGTTCATTCCGCTGTGGCTACCCTGGATTAATAAAGGGACTAAGCCGACAAGAAAATGAATGAATGAAGAAACTTTTTTCTAAATCTTGGACCTTATTCTTAAAAGAAAACGTGACAAAAAAGTGTGAAGCACCAAAAGCGACCCATATTAAAATAAATTTGAATACTAATTTGGTAATTGTTGTTATCTAAGAATTTTCAAATGTACTTTTTTTTTTACAATAGTGGTTACAAAAATTGTGATGCTTTAAATTATTATTGTTATTACGTTTAAATTTTTTTATTATTCAAATTACAATAAACTACAGTTTTTAATTTAAAACTGTTTTTTATGAAATACGATGTAATAAATTTGTGTTCTAAAAAATAAATATTTGCTATATTTCTTTAATCTAAATATTTAGTAAACATTTTTGGTGCATCAAAAAGTGTGGTTATCATAACCATCCGACAAGCTACTTGAGCTAAAAAAAAAAATTGTGCTTAAAATGTTACCTAAAGTCAGTATTAAAATCTCACAATTAAATAGAAAATGAGGTGAATAACTGCAAAAAGGTCCACTTCTTGAGAAAAATGAACCACCCCTTTCACCAGGTTGCTATGGGCATGACTAGCCCAACATTGCCTGTCTCCACATACTTTGGGTATGTACAAGTGGTTGGTACAACTTCAGGACAATATAATGTTGTAATTATCCACAGTTCGAGTGAACTTGGTACAAATGAGTACATTAAAGATCTGGACATCAGCTGCTGACAAAATCTCCATGTTTATTGCACAAAACAATGATCAGGATCCAGAATGATTGCCTTATTTTTTATAATTGATACTTGATACTGTACTTTGTATTTGTTTTTTGTTTCTGTTAACTTTTATTCATTGAATACCCCAGTTTAAAGAGACAGCAGGAGGGGGTGGGGGTAGTTGAAATGATTTATTTCATCATATTGTTTTCTTAGCCTGTTCACTGTAAAAACCAAAAAGTTAAGGCAACTCAAACCAAGGAAACCGATTGCAACAAAACATTTAAGTTCAAAAACTAATCCTAATGAGTACTGTGAACTTAATCCATTTGAGTAAATGAAGCAATTCAAGCCAGAAGTCATAATTACCTTTTTGATTTTTTTTTTTTTATTCCATGGCAGAAAGTAGTCTCTATAATTAACTGTCACTTTAATTTTCAGGATGATTTAGTTTAACTTTTTATCAAATTACTAGCACATTTGTAACAGTCCAAGAATGAGTTATGTGTGGTGTTTTATGTATGAGTATGAAACAAATCCAGTTTAACTTTTTTTTTCATGTACACATGTACTTTAGTTACACAAAATGTTGTGCATGATAGCAAGTTGAGTATTTGTTAAAACAGGTGACTAAAAAGAAATATTACTGTCGTTTTCCTCAGTGAAGTCATCGCAGTAATTTACAGGGAATATAAAACTAAAGCATCACATCATAGTCACAATCTAGAGGAGAAAAAATGATTCCGTCCATATAATAGGGATAGACGTATAATAGAATAAAAGAGAAGAAGGTGAATACATCCTTGCAGCTGATGATGGACATTTCCAGTCTCAATTGTGCTGCTGGGTAAAGTCGTAAACAAAATTGTAAGTGCTGGGCTCTTTGGGAACAGGAGGAGCGACATCAGGAATCTGAATGTTTTCGAGGTCCAAAAGGCGAAGTTTCAGCTCCATAGTAACCAGAGTGTCCATATCTGATCTTGTGAGCTCACTTGTCATCTCTTTTCCCAAAAGAGCATTTAAACCATCAGTCCATATACAGTACTAGTGGGGAAAATATAATTGCGCTCCAGTTAGTAAAGACACTGAATGAATTTAGCAGTGTATGAGTCAAATATTTTACTCTTTACCTTTCCATGAGACCAAAATAATCATTGTATGATCTTTTTATGGTATAAATGTGATCCTTTACTCACTTCATGCTTGTCTGGAGCGATGAAGTTTAAATATTCATCAGAGTTATGAAGAATGGAAAAGGCCAGTTCCAGCAACTCCTGAAAAGCAGAGGAAGTTAAACAATTGTCAAGCCCAGGTACCCGAGAGTACCTGACCTCACTTCCTGTTCGCCAAATCCCATTTGCACTTTATTACAGGTGCACACAGCAGATGTCTTTTTTTAACCGTTAAAAACAGCTGGGTTCAGTTTTAAAGCTACATAAGGATCTGGTGTTAAAATTCATTTTAAAAAGGAATTTTAATAATACAAAATTAAGTTTTTAATAAACTAATTTCGAAAGGATCACGTGATTATGATTGAACACGGCTGGTTCTGCATTAGCTACGTATGATCCACCAATCAGGCCAGTCCTAACCCAAAATAAAGTGCCCTGGTTTCTCACTATAGCCATCTTTGATTTGAAGAATCCCCCCTTCCATCCTTATTTCTTTAAATTTCCCTTCATAGGGCGGCACGGTGGCCTAGTGGTTAGCACTGTTGCCTCACAGCAAGAACGTCACCGCCACCGGTTTAGTCCTTTAACAGGCCGGCGGCCATTTCTGTGCGTAGTTTGCATGTTCTTCCCATGCTCGTGTGGGTGTTCTCCGGGTTCTCCGGTTTCCTCCTACATTTCAAAAACATGCACTACAAGTGAATTGATCAATCTAAATTTAGCACTACAGTCAAACTCTCATCCTGCAGCATATCTCTTCATAGCATTCATTTTAGTCATCATCTCTCAGTTGTCGAGATCTACCTGAGCTCAAAGCTCCACTCTCGCCCTGCAAACTGGAGGGAGCCCAGGGCTCAAGGACCTTTTGGGCTCAGGGCTCTCTCCCGGGACAGCATGCCAAACTTGCTTATAATCAATCATCAGCTAAGTACGAACTCTTGAAAAATGCTTCATTATGGCAAGGCCTTTCGGCTTTTATTCATTCTTAGGATGAGTTCATGATTTCAAATTTTTACCACTGTTGATATGAAGAATTGTTCAAATCTGATTCTTGATTTCAAGAATTACATTCCAACAATTCACAATGTTAATTCTTTATATCAACAATGATGTCATCATTTGCAGAAAAACAGTTCTTGTTATGAAAATGCTGATTGTTGATTACTAAAATGTTGGTATCAGGAACTGCATTTTCTATATTAAGTATTAAATATAATTTTGACTTTAATTAATTACTAGGAAATACAATGATATCAAAAATTAAATTGTTTATGTAAAAAAATGCATTTCCACTAGTACCAAACTTAATTCTTTATATGAACAATTAAATTTCACAATTTCCATTTTTGATAACGAATTTGTGTTTTCACTGTAGTTAAATGTCACCATATGCTGCTATTCAAATTTAATTTATGTCAAAAATGGAATTCTTTGAAGTAAAAAATCTTATACATATCAGAAACACATATCTTTATTCTTTTAAAGGCCGTTATTTTTTATATCAGTAATGAAGAGGATACAAGTGCAAATGTCTATGCTTATGTCTATAACAACAATTTAATTACTGCTAGTAAGAGTTTAAATGACTGATGTCAAGAATTATATTGATATTTAAAATGGAAATTCTTGATATCACAAAATGTACTTCAACATGTTACACAAGTTATTTACATCTGAAATCCATTTCTGATATGAATATATTTTATGAGATTAAAAATGGCTATCTTAGTAACAATTGCATTCATAATATCATAAATTAACTTTAGTAACATTCAAATTATTGATATTAAAAATTACCATTTTAAGTGTTGATATTAAGAATAGGCAGTTAGGCCTATGTGAAGACATTTAACGAGTGAAAATAATTAATAACAACAATTCAATTAGTGACATGGGAGAATAAAAGTCAAATCTGATTGCTATATGGAGGTAATTTATTAAAAAGAGAAGTTAAAGAGAATCTGAAAGGGTTTACGACCACCTAGACTGAACGTTCTGTTTACATAAAGAAAACCTTTCAGATTAACCATCAGAAAATACTCCCAGAACGTTTTGAGAACTAAAAGTGCCTTACAATTGGACTACTTTGGTTTCTCTCTGTAAGCTACATGTTTTTGTTTTTGTATAGCCTCTGAATGTATATTATCTGAATGGAAAGATCTGAAAGCCATATTTTTTCCTAATATATTTATTTTTATATGTTGTTTTTGCTGTATTATTCATATAAAAAATGCAACTAGACTTGAATAAGCCACATTAGTTATGTCTTTACACACATCTAAGCACTAGATGGCGTCACGTGGACTTGACTGACATTAACGATTAATTGCTGGACTAATTGTTTTCAGCTGTTTATATGGATGTTTGTGTTCCACTTTTGTGCTTTTACGTTGTTTTGAAGATGAGGAGGTTTTGCTAGTTATCAAGCTGGGATGAAAAACCTGGACATTTTTTTTCTATAAAATAACTTGTATGCTTTATGTTTGGATCCACAACACCTGGTGAGTTTACTTAAGTTTCTTTTACAGTAATTAATTCTTACCTTATTCTTAAGTGCTCCTTTCTCCCTCATATGTGGGCAGTCTTTACCTGTTACCACTGCTTTGATATCTGCTACTGTCACTGAATGTGGAAAAGGATGGAATGTTAGGCCTATGCCTCACAAAGCTATTCTATTTTGAACATTTATAAAGCATACACCACCTACTTTATGGTGCTTTTGTATGACATAAGCAATCAATATTTAATTAACTAAATTACACAGGTGGTATAAAAGTCACAAGACGGGAGTTTTCATTAATAACTGGCATAAGGTGTGTTGCTTATACCTTTGTCCTGGAGAGAGTCATGTGATATTTGTCCTTGAGAGAACTCTTCTATATCTCCATAGTGTAACACTTTGTGGTTTGGTGACAGACGGCAATACCAGAACTTGTCTAGGGAAGAAGTATAAAGACAAACATATGAGCATTTCATGCAAATGTCAACCTTGCCATCAAAAACATTAAATTTTCTCCAAAATAGCAAAACCCTTTCTATGTATTTTGTGTTGGCTTGAATTTTACAGTCCTGTAAAAACTTAAATGTCTCTGTCAATGTTTTTAACAATTATATTTGATTTACCAAAGTCACAATTTAACATATGTCACATCTATAACAAAGAGACGTCACATCCATATTGGAGCATATTGTAAAATAAAATAGAGGTTTTCCAGTTTAATTCACAGAATTACTACAAATTATGTTGTATACTATGGAGTTTTTTTTGGGTCACATCTATAACGCATGTTTATAAAAAATGTTTACAGATTGTTATCTATAAGATCCAATAACTCTGCGGTTGGTTGTTTTGGAAAATATAAACGGATGT
Organism: Danio rerio; assembly: GCF_052040795.2. Classification (NCBI taxonomy): domain Eukaryota; kingdom Metazoa; phylum Chordata; class Actinopteri; order Cypriniformes; family Danionidae; genus Danio; species Danio rerio. Next base: position 27,350,619 of record NC_141036.1, on the reverse strand, counting down.
TTCAATATAATCCTAACATCTACTTTCTCTGTCAATTTATGTTTTGAGATTTTACTGAAAATGTCAATTCCAGTGTTATGGATGTCATAAATGACAAGTTTGTGTTGATTCTCAACCACTGCTTTGTTGCAGTCAGTTTTTGTTTAGTCTTTTTATTGCCTTTATAATAATCCATTGCTGTCATATTTTACTGTGCTCTTTGCAAATTCTAAATAGGGAAATCATATTATCAGCCAATGACTATCAAACTACAACAGTCAATTAAACAGTGCTAATGTTGTTTTGAAGTCATACTTGCATGTATTTTCAGAGTGAATATTTAAAGTAGTGTGGTAAACTCTTTCTCTCTCTCTCTCTCTCTCTCTAGATAGATAGATAGATAGATAGATAGATAGATAGATAGATAGATAGATAGATAGATAGATAGTTGTCACTATCAAAAATAAGTGCACAAATTTAAAACCAACTTTACCTCAATCTCATCAATCAGCCATATTGGACCCACTCAAAAGAAACATTGATGCTGAACATATAAAAATTTTCTTGTTACTGCTGTGAAACCCTATTCATTATTGTGATATTTTGGGCTGTACTAATTGTTAGGACTGTAAAAACATTTGGATCAGACTGCTAAACGTTAGGAAAAAACTGTGAGGAACAAAAGGTGTTTCTGGTAAACCAATCTGAACCAGGCCAAGAATCTTAAGACCATTCGTGACGTGTTTAACCTTATCATTTCTGGTCCTGAAAGTGAAATATCTTAATTAATACAGCTCATACATATCTTTTACCACCTTTTAAATTCAATTTGCCAATATGTTGCACCCCTTTCTGCTTACCAAGTATTTGTTTGCATGATTTGGAGCTTTTCCATGCTTTCCCCCCATGGTTTAGACAGCATAAATTGGCAGAACAACGAGTTCAGTTATACTTTAACCATGCAATCCATACTGTTGTTTACATCCGAGTAAAGCTGCACATACAGGTAATAGGGTATATGCAGGAGTATGCAGAAAGACTTTTAATTTTGCAGCAACCTGGGTCAAACACTTCTAGTAAACTGTATAGTTTAAGTATAAAATTGACGCGTTTAAGGTCTATTTTCTTTGAAAATTAATGATCTCCACTACCTGCTTGATATACAATATAAAGTTTGTCTCAGATTGCACACAAAGCACTGCATTTAAATTCAATTTTCTTGTGTCATGTCTTTTAAAATATGAACTTTATTTTACTCCAGTATTTTCAATGGAGTTTCTGTGCTTGCCTGCTGATCCTGACGGGCACTTGCGTGTAAACAGCTTTTCATCTCATTTTACACTTGAACAACTAATTGAATGCTAGTCTGTATAACTGATTCTATTTTATTTACATTACAATATCAATGCTATAAAAAGAACCTTATGAAATTAAGTCACATTAACCGTTCACCAGAAGTTTACCAATATGGGAAGAAACAGCAGCTGTACATATACCCTATTGATGAAATCTTGGCATAAGTGCAGATCCTCTATTTAGTTTTCTACTAAGATGACAACAAACCTTACAAAACCTCAAATAATGCAATACTGTCTCATACGCATTTGTGCACAGCACCTTTTAGCTTGTATATTTATAACAGATTTGTACATACAATTCATCATTCAGGGTTGTTTTGTCTAATTGCATCTCTGTTTAATGTTTGTCGTATTTTTCTCATTTATTTTGTGTTGTCACTTGTCAGCGTCACTTTATCTACACTGGAAGCTTCTGTAGCCAAAACAAATTCCTTGTGTGTGTAAAGCACACTTGGCAATAAAATCGATTCTGATTCTGACAAAGTTAGTGGATGTCAGATTTTAATTAAAGCATCAGTGACCTGAGTAAATCATTTCTCATTAAAAGCATCATTAAGTCTGCCCCTTTAACCGACTGCCCTTTCATGCTGAATATGTGATGAATAATTTATATCAAATGGTTTTGAAGAAAACATGCTTTGGAACAAAGCAAGAACAATAATAATGCTGTTTTCTTCACCCCGCATAGGCTGTTGTATGCCTCAAATACAGAATGAGATTTTCCTTTTTATTTATATATTGGTATCCATAAGTTGTGTTTTAATTAAATCCTGTATCAAACAGATAGTATGTGCATTAGAATAAGGTGGACAAGGGAACTTAAACTTGTGTTGTCCTATATAAAAAATGTGCATAGAAAGACATCAGTGTTTCCAATCAGTTAGTGTTTATACATGATGATAAGCTGCGGTATATAATGCAGTGTCTTTGCTGGTCTCATAACTGCATGTTTTCTGAAATTGGAAGTAAACCCATGCAGTCTGAATTAGTCTCTTAATGTAGCTGAGTTTAAAACTGCACATGTAATTGTAGCCCTGTTTTGAACGGGTAACTGACCTTGTCTGCGACGAGCGCTGATCTTCCTGAAACAAGTGCCTTCACACAGACGGTTCAGCCTCTGCTGTTTAATCAGCTCGATCACTTCTGGCTGGAGCTTCTCTCGTAGTTCTCTAAACACACATAAAAAAAGCATTCTCGTGTTTTAATCACTTATTTTATTGGCAATAATGCGTGACAAACTTGCAGTGAAATGACTCTGGATGTTTTAGCTGGCAAAATAAAATGATGTGATGTTTACACATGCTTCTTCTTTTAGAGCATTATACCAAGGCATACAAGAACTTTGCTTTCAGCATGTGAACTGTGCCTGGAGATTCATTAATGAATTTTGCAAATGTACTTTTTACTTCTAATCAAAGAACAAACAATTATCGCAGTAAGCATAGGCATTTAATCACGTTCTGTCTGTTACTTGTTCACAAGTGCAAGCACTAGGCTATAGTTCGCATGACAGCCACATGACAAGTGTTGATAAACACAAGGTTTTCTGAATTCTTCATAGTCCTTTAAATGGTTAATTCAGCCAAAAATGAAAATTGCTAATTAATCAAGAAACAGATACAAGATTGGAACCACTTAAGGAAGAGTAAATAATAAGTAAATAATAATTTTGTGTGAACTATCCCTTAATACAGGGGTTCCCCACTATCCTCTGAGGTGGTTCTAAACATACAAACATTGCACACATGCACACACACACACCAATAGAAACTATAAAACCAAGCTTATTGACAACACAAAAAAGGTGCAACAATCATATCAATTTTTAATAGTCATTGTTCATTTGTTTCATTAAATATTAACCTCACTTAATGATAATGGTGGGCACAATGTTTCCAGCACAAGACTATTCTTGGTTTAATTTTGGAGTCTGCCACTTGGAGCCTCTGTTTAGTCGTGGCCTTTTAATGTATGTGAGTGCCGTAAAAGTGTCAAAGTTTAACATTGTGCCATAAAATCTATCTGTTGCTACTAACACTATTGTTGTGCCATTTATCTAGCGTAATAACCAGAGGGGTCTCCATTCAATGGAAAAATAATTGAAAGGCTGATGTTTTTTTTGTTTGCATGTTATTTTTATGTACTGTAACTATTAAATAGTATTTTTTTCTTCTGTATGTTATGGATAAAATATTGTAATTCTAATAGTTTCATTACATGTATGATATTTTGGGAATATCACCTTCCCACCACCCCTACCCCTCACACACACAAAAACACTTTGGGAATCACTGTTTAGATGGATGGATGGATTTTACAGTACACTATAAGTGTTTACTAGCACTAATTGTGGTTTGCTTTTGCCATCCGTGTGTTTGCTTCCTGTGATGCATGGTGCTAATAACTTGACTAGTCAATTAAGACAATTTTCTTTTATTTAAAAACTCAAGATGCAGCCAAGTGAAAAAAGAGTGTGGAAGGCTATAAAACATGGAGAGATTTTTTTTTTACTCTAAAAATCACAGTAAAAACAAATCAGCTCTGGGCAGTGATCCAATCATTTTCTGTTGGACAAAATTAAGTCCTGTCCCACATTTTCCCCCTATTGTGAGTTTTTTTTTTTCTCTATTGTTTCAAAAGATAGTTGGTGCATAGTACATGTTGCATTCCCAAATGCATGCTGAAAGACCTTTAATCACAGCAGAGGCAGAGGAGTTTGTGTGAAGCAGTATTCATTGTGAATGAACTGGATAATGTATAAGAACACAGTGTCTTGCTTTACTCTAAAACACATTGCACATATTTCATTAAATTGAAGCCTTTTTTGGTTTGATAATTGCATGCTAAATTGTGGTGTTTTTTCTTTTGTGGGTAATGTAATCAGATAAACTAGAAGTAAGTAAATCACTAGAAGTAAGAAAATACCAAACTTCCATTTGCAAACTGGCTTTAACTTAACACAGTGTATCAAAAAAGGTGAATTCGTAAAGCAGCAAGACAAAGTTGCTGTTCACATAGACAAAAAGTATAAGAAAAAATTGTTTTTGAAGTAGTTACTCACTAATGGCTATGGCCTATTAAGTGCTTTTAATTGAGCATATGCTTACACCAAATTAATAATGAACTTAACAGAAAAAAATGGTCATAACCAGCAAGACCTTTATAACCAGGAGTAAAGTGCTTCAATCTGCATTTTCTACACAATAATAAGAGCATGTACTTACAGCATTGGGCGGGATTTGGGGTCATCCTGGCTCAACATATCTGACTTGGGCATTGGCCTGTAAACTCTGTCTTTGTCCGCTGTGTTAAACCGTGATGTGACACTTTGTGTGATGTACCTTTTCTGTTTTTTCTCCACCTGCACAGTCAGAGACATGGACATTCAAACAATGATTTTTGCAAAAAGCACTAATTTCGCTTTTGCTTTTGACATAACGTTCATTGGCTTAAAGTCCCAGAGGCTCCACCAGCTGTCGTTCTAGTTCGCTGTTGAAGACTGCTTTGTGTCTTATCAAACTTAAAATTGCCATTGGCTATACTGCGGTTTATTCAGTCAGTCTCTTTTCTGATGTAGTACTTCTATCTAGCCTCTGGCTTAATGGAGTTTTCTTTATCTCAGGCCATGCAACCCTTTGTCTGGCCGTCGGGTACAGGCCTGGCACAGCGTTGGTCTGGCATGGGGAACTGAGGAACTCTATGGGATTAAGGCCCTGTCAGTCTAATCTCCAGCAGTGCTGTGACACAGTCAGAGCCTGGAGAGAAACAAGCTGACACAGTGCACTAAAGAGAGTGGGCCAGCTAATGTCTGCATACAGGACACATTGGTTATGGTTACTCGCACGCTTGCTCAACATGAGTTTTGTCTTATTGAGCCTTCATGTAAAAGCATCTGTTAGTTTAGATGCAAACATGGGGAATGGGACTCTTTGAGATGGCAATTTTTGTATGATGTTGAGAATTATATGAAAATGTAGCAAGCTTAAAATAAAAGGCCAAAAACTCTAAACTGTCACCTGAGTGTGAACAGAAAATACAGAAATGCACACTGAAAAAAATGTTATTTTATGTTGTTTTTTTGTTTTTGTTTTTGGCTGCCAGGAAAAAACTTAAAATAATGTCCGAAATTTCCTGTAAAAATAACAAACATTAAATTACAGAAATTTCCTGTAAAAATAACAAACATAAAATTACAGAAATTTCCTTTAAAATAACAAACATTAAATTACAGAAATTTACCATAAATAACAAACATTAAACTACAGAGATTTACTGTAAAATAACAAACTTCAAATAGCAAAAATTTCCTGTAAAATAACAAACATTAAATTACAGAAATTTCCTGTAAAATAACAAACATTAAATTACAGAAATTACCTATAAAAACAAACGTTAAATTACAGAAATTTCCTATAAAAACAAACTTTAAATTACAGAAATTTCCTGTAAAATAACAAACATTAAATTACAGAAATTTACCATAAATAACAAACTTTAAACTACAGAGATTTACTGTAAAATAACAAACTTCAAATAACAGAAATATACTGTAAAATAACAAACATTAAATTACAGAATTTTACTGTAAAATAATAAACGTTAAATTTACTGGTATTTTAAATTTACAGAAATGTCTGTAATTTAATGTCTGGTATTTTACGGTAAACTTCTGTAATTTAACAGCCGTTATTTACACATTTTTTTGGCACCCCAGCATTAAGTACAATAACAAGTTTTATATAGTGTATGAATGAGGTTTTGTACATACTGATGTCGTGATCAACTTAGAGTTTGTGCGTGCAAAATTCTGTTGTAGAGCGCAGCAAAAAAGGGGTGGGATTAAACCAGATGATTAGACATTAAAAAAAGCAAACGATTGGTCCATATTTTAAATTTCTGTCCAGAGAAGTAATGTTTATATCTTTGATTGGTCTCATGCAATCGTGTGATGTGATTATGCACCAAGCTTGAACTTCCAATGGAGTGAACTGCGAAATTTGTTGCACAAGCTTGTTTTCTGTCTGCCACATTCACATGCACATTAATGGAAGCCTATGGGGCGACAGGTGCAGTGTGACCCTAGCTTAAAGTTGTGTTTACTATATCAATGACAAAGTGGAATGTCTCTATTCGTTTCAATACAGAGCAAGTTATTTCCAGCGTCCCAAGCATTGATGATTGGAAGTGGGCATGTCAGGCAATATATCATAACTATAAGATTCTAACTGAAAAGCATTCACATTCTCATTACAACTTGGAAACTGTGAATTTTCTGTCAACTCCTACTTGTACCACCTGCAGATTCAGGTGTCAAAGATAGCAACCGATACTTTGGAAGGGCATGTCAGGAGCTTACAGGTCACTGCCTTGAGTGCCTAAAGACAGGACAGAGAAGTTCTGGTATAATGTCATTGGAATATAGGATTGACTAGGAAACTGTCAGTGGACTAAAATTATAAATCTTAACAGTTTGATTCATATTGTTATTAGTTTGTGGTTATGATTATGATGCAATAAGCAGTTTAGCCCTGCCACAGTTCAAATGACAGTTTTCACTGGATAATGTTTTTTTTATTAGGTCCACAAATTCTAATTTGTGATATTCAATGATTGGTTTGTCCCCTAATTAACATTTGATCTCCCATGAAATACCTCTAAACGATGTTTATGGGTGGTCTGCTATTTTAATAGTGGAACATAGTTCTAACTGATCTGTATATTTGATATTAATGACAACCAATGCATCAATGTAGTTAAATAGGTGTTTGTATCTAAATATAGCCTAAAAGAAAGTCAAATTAGACTTTAGTATGTACTTTAATAGATCCCAATGATCACACTCACACATAGAAGTTATAAAAGAACTGTATAACGCTTCATGATCATCCATTTGTGTAGGGATGCAAACTGCTTTTTTTGGAAATTTTTGCTGTTTTATATTAAAGTTTTTTTTTTTTGAGAATAGCATGTCTGTTAAAGTCCGTCACAGGTTGCTCCAGGTCAGAATCCATTTTCCCTAAAAACTAAATAATCTTGATTAATAAATGATGGAAATAAATATAAATGGTTCACGGAGGCATGTTTAATGTATTACAGAAACTACTGCTAAAAAAGCCAATGACCTGTATAATTTGCATACTGCTTGTATAATTGCTGGTTGTTCATATCATTGATTGATCTATTACATGGTTGATTAAATCCACAGAGCTCAGCTGTATAATAACACACTTTCCATCAGCTGCTTTTAAATGTTTTAAGGCAACTTTTGTGTCAGTTTAGAAGTACAAATATCCTTGTTTTACTGTTGATAAAAATACATTCTGATCACATTTCCTAAAGATTTTTCCAGACGCACCATTTACAAATAACGTTAGAGCACCACCATCAAAAAAGCCCATGGATGACTTCATAGTACCAATAAGTATACATTACTCCCTGGTGGTGTGTACAACATGCCTTAATGCTTTCAATTTATTCGTTTTAGCCATTTATCCCAAAATTTTAAATATATTTGATAATGATAGCACAGCTGGAGAACAATTCTTAAATTAAAACGCAATAATTAAATGTATCAGGATTAGTGAAGGCATGAGTTCTTACAAATATCCCCATAATGGTCAAAACATAATAATTCCACAGATAGCCGCAGTTCAGCAGAGTTTAGTTAAAACCCTGCTCCAACACACCTGGTTTTTATGTAAGCCAGAAGCATCTGATTAGCTGGATCAGGTGCATTTAATTAAGAGTTGAAGCTAAAAGGTGTGTTCATGCCATATTTGAATTATCGTAATTATGAGATTCTAACTGCAAAGCATTCACAACCTCATTACAACTTGCAAACTGTAAATTTTCTGCCAGCTCCTACATGTACCACCTGCATATTCAGGTTTAGCTGTTTGTTTAGGGGTTGATGTTGATGCCATAGAAATGCATAATCCCTGTCAGAGGATGTGATCAGGTCGGAGTAGAACATCATGTCCTGTCCTCTTGAAATTAATGGTAATTACAACATGGTGTGAATGCAGATAAACTCTGCTGGGCTATGTGTCTCTAGGAAGAGTTTGATGCTCATAGAATTTGTCAGTTATTCCTCATCAATAACAAATAGTTGCTCAGAGTGTGAGGAAATTTAAACTTTGATCAGAACTTTAGAAGGAAAATCACAAAGTGATGTCAATTAAAATTATTCATTTTATTAAAGAAAAAAAAAGTAATTTTTTTATTTATTTAATTTTTTAATGTATTATATTATTTTATTTATTTCTTATTTTATTTTACAATATTTTATTTGTTTATCTATGATTTTATTATCTATTTGGTAATTTATTATTTTATTTATGTATTTGTTAATTAATTTTTTACATTTATTTATTTCCTGTTATATTATTGACACTTTTGTAGTGTTTGTGCTTTGATTTTATTTAAGAATCTAAGAGTATTTTTCTGTAGTAAATATCCTGAGGGCATTTTATAAAGCAAAACTAAGCAGACTAAAAAAGTGCATCTGGGAACATTCATGTTTTTGTCAACAGTTTTGAGAAATGCATCAAAAATAAAGTTAAGTGAAAAGTGATTGCTCAGATTATGTTTGCAAAAATTCGATACAGATATTGTATAAACGTATTTTACTCATAGTGACAACAATAAATTTCTTTATTAAATGATATACTTATTATATTCTTATTTTATTACTAATTATAAAATAAATACCATGTGAGGAACATGCTTCCACAGGGTTTGTAGCATTATATTAAAAATGTATACAGTGAGATGAAATAATCAAGATTTTTTCCCCCTACCACACATGTATCATAATTATTTCATTACACAGCCTGTCCAGATAAACAGATGAGTCCTCCTAGAGGGTAAAAAATATATGGCGACACTATTAGTCACTGGTGTACAGCTGCTTTTAATAGTATCAAGCATTAATGCATTTCCCTCCACCAGTGACACACAAAGCAAAATGCTATTGAAAAGGTAAGCTATTAATAGACCACAAAATGTGAATGAGAAGTTGAAGCCCATAATGTAAAAAATAAAAAAGCATATATTTTGAAAAATTAAAGCTCAGACCTGACATATTTATAATGATGTGCAATACTTCATAGTGATGCAAATATGACTTAAAAATGAATCTTTCAGCTAGATCTATTCTGTATCATCATGCAATTTTTATGGTAACTACAATAACAGCACCACTGCTATTGTTCACAGGTAACTGTGTGAGAGGAGTCAGTTAAGATTAAATGCAAAGTACTTACATGTCACAGCCATGTCCATGTGTTAATACTAAAATTGCATTTGTGCCAGCGGAAAGGAATGAACCATCAATACTGTAGGCTGGTCACAGTGGCAATGATGTGAAATAATGCAGGCGACAGCAAATGCTCCTACAGCCAGAATAGTTCTCTCAAAAAAAAAGATCCAGTCTGCGTGTGGATATGAGAAATGAAGTAGTAGGACCCAATGTAGTATTTCCCATTGACTCCTTGCTGAAAGAAAGGGACTGCTCTGAATCATAAGAATGCTGCTTTGCTTATGTTTATATGAGTAAGCAGCACCGATTGGATGGATGCCCTTGTGGTGCCAGCCAATGAACAGCTGGCTATGGTCACATGGGCAGATCACAGAGGGAGAGCATAAGCAGGTTGGATGGGGGGGATGGGAGGACAGGACCAAAAGATAAAGGCTGGAACAAGTATCAGTCCAGCAAAATCAAATCCAATCTGTGTGCGATCAGGAGATCTGTGAGACACAAATGGCTCTGAGTGTGTAAGGGTTAATGTAAGGGGAAAAAAGGTGTGGAAGAGTCTAGATTCAGTGACATCGCTCTCTCCGGGGGAAAAAAAAGCCAGGGGTGTAGTCATTAGCATTCTGTTGTCATGGAAACGGGCTCAGTGTGGCCTGTTGGGCTGGTGGCGGGACTCGTCTACCCCAGTCTTAAACAGTAAGAGCCGTACGGCCTCGTCCTCTCACTCATTTTTTCGCTGCTTCACATCTTGGGCCTTCTTGACATCATGTAGTACGTAAGCAAGTCTGACAAGGCCACTTCAGCTGGGAGAAGATGCAGTGATTCATGGGTGTGGCAAGCCATTTTAGATTGGTTTGTTTATAATAGAGGCTAGTAAACGGGTAATGGATGAGCTGTACGCTTAAATGCCATTCTGGGTTTTTCGAAAGAACAGTTTTATTTGTATATAATTTCATTAAACATTAATCCATTACCCCCAAACAGTGGTAAAAGCAGAGGGGTATCAAGGAGAAGAGCTACTATTAGAACAAAAAGCAGTGAGGTCTAAAACATGAATATAAATGATAATTTGTTGTTTTTACAAAGTAACATAAGTCTTGCGAAGAGGGAGAAAATTGTCAGACAGGCAGGGGTCAAATCAGCAAACACAATCACAGAGATAATCCAAGAGCTTAACCTATAAAACGGTAGGGATGGCTGACAAGAAACTGACGTTTCGACACAGTGGCGAGATCCTGAAGCGCAAGTGTTTCAAAACACAGGAGCATGATCCAAAATGCCCAGGGGCCTGTTTCAGAAAGGAGGTTAAGGGCCTACTCACACTATGCCATCCGTACCGTGCCCAGGCCCGTTTCCCGGATTGTTTAAGAAGTGTGAGTGCGCTGAATCGGGCTAAAGCACGGTTCACTTGGCCGGCCCTGGCCCGGTTGGAAGAGGTGTGCCTGAGCGCGGTACACTTGGGCTTTGAAAGCCCGAAACTGAAAGCGAGACGTGACTTTTAAGAGGTTGTTTCATTCGGATTTATTAATCATTCTTACTGTTCAGTGATCGCAAACTTCCATAGTTTATTAAAGACGAGAACTCCTCACAGCATGACAGCTGCGCACCTTCAGCAGACCTCCTCATTCCTGCAGCACGAGAGCTTAATGATTGTTTATGAACACCAAAAGTGGCGGATCTGTCCGGTGAAATATCTGACTGCGTGTCACCGCATCCCTAAGGACTGTTTGGCGAAATATTTGACTGCATGTCAATGCATAACAAACGACTGAAAGGATATAACTAGAGAACTCTCCACTGTGCTACTGGGTGAGAGCGTATGGCAAGCCGTTTTAGCATCTCTCTAGCATATCTCTAATTGTCATTCTGAGTAGTGGAATTATAATTATGACTAGTCAAAATATAATTAGAGATATCTCTAAATATATTTATGGAGTCAGAACAAAGATTTAAATGCTAAAAAGGCTTGCCATAGAGAGCGCTTCTCACAGAACAGAGCAGCAGTGATGACGTAAGCGTGCCGAGGCCCGATATGGTGTGAGCGCGGGCCGTCGGGGGAGACGGGAGGGGGGACAAGCGTGCTTTGGCCCGGTTCGAGGCAACTGTACCTAGTGTGAGTACGGCCTAAGTAAAAACTCAGAGTATTTTAACCCTGAAATGAGAGAAACTCTGGGTTTTCCGTTTCAAAATGGCAGGTTTGTTAAACTCAAGAAATCAGGGTAAGTCAAGCCTGTTTCTGAAAGAAAGGTAACTTTAACTCAGAGTCAGTTACTGTGGTAACTTACTCTGTAAATCTAACCTGGTCCGGAGCAGGTTTTATTCTCTTTAGTTTCTGTCGGTCTCCTCCCCTTTTTTAAAGATGACGCGTATTTCTCGCCTGAGCCTTACATTTCCACACACCTATTTTAGAGCTCATTTTGGAGATGCCTATAAAAATGATTGATGGAAACGTCATGATTCACATAACTTTTGAAAATATGCATAATAAAACATGCGCATAACTGAGTAGGTTAAACTTTTATTGGATAAGAAAAGATGCGCATAAACTACGAAGTGCACTTAACAAATTACAGTATGTACATTTAAAAAAGTTTGTTAGAGATGATGATGAAAATGTGTGTAAATGGACAAACCAGCAGACTGAGCACACTGTAGAACATCTTAAATGTTGTTTTAGTCATTCTTAAATGCCTTAACTGTTTCAGTATTAGTGTATTTATTAATTACCTCCAAGCGTCTGGAGCGTGTCAAGTCTCTGCGTCTGGCTTCAAACGCCCCCACGTGTTCATTGTGTCAATTGTCTTCTGAGGCGCAAGAAATCATTGACGCAGCTTGTTCTACCGCAGTAAATTCTGTTTTTACTGTTGATATTTGCCGCAAGTTAATCAGGAAGTGACGATTGTGTTCTCTTTGACTCGTTGGATAAAACGCTGCTTTATTCGCATCTTTTAGGCGTTATTCCAGTTTTGCACAAATTTATGTAATAGCCTGTATTTTGATGGAAACACAGCTATTGCCTACATTTTTGTCACACAGAACAAAGTCACGTACGAGGCTTGTCCTTTTTTCCATAAATATTTAGCTTAACCTTCGACATGTACTATTACTAGATTAATGGGATTATTATTCTGTCTAAAAATTATTTTTAGCACTGCTTACCTTCTAAATGTCATATCAACCTCTATTACTTGATCAATAAAAAGGCAGACACACAAGTGCACTGTTAAATCTATTAAAACTGATAAACGTGTTTAAAAGTTTAGAAAAAAAGTATAAACGTCACACATTACATTACTTATTTTATTATACTTAAATGTTTAAATACTTTAAATTAAAAATTACGCATTAACTTGAGCAGCTGTTTTCCCATGCTAACTGTCTCTGTTTCACTGATGGTTGCTTCTTTTTAAATATATACACTATTTGCTATAACTTTGCATGAGCAGATCAAGTTCAGCTGGGGAAAGAAATGGTTATCTCTTTTTTTAAGATGTTGCCATGGTCACTCGTAATATCTGCGCTCCATTGATAATGCCTTTTTATAGTCACGGTGTGCGCGCTTAACTCTGAGTTGGTCTACTCAAAGTTGATTGACCCAACTCAGATCAGCTATTCTGAAATCTGAGTTTTTAATCTCTCGGTAAATCAACTCAGAGTTCAAGTTTAAACTCCGAGTTGTTTGAACCTCCTTACTGAAACAGGCCCCAGGTCATGTGACTAAAGTGTTTTTGAAACACCAGGTCACGTGACACAAGCAATTTAAAGCATTGGTATTTTCAGAAGCGTTTCGAGACCTGGCAAACTTGCGTTTAACTGTCAGGGTCAGAAAATAAATCTCTATCTCATGTAGTCTAATGGACCGTGCGTGTGCACAGGGTAACTGTGCTGTATATGGTCCGAATCTCGACTTGTACAAATACACTGAAATTATGACGATGTATTTTAATAATGTCACTTTTTTATGACTAAAACAAGACATATTTATTCATAAAGTGTTGATTGGGACCTCAGACCAGAGTCAAAACAAAACACATTACAAGAACAGAGCATTTAAAACCTGCATCGTTTAAAAACTGCATCAGCTAGCTGCATCTATCTGGATTTGAATGCATTATCTTGAAATGTTATTCAGCAGCTCTCACTGTGAACGTTCACTCTACAACGTGGGGTTTAATTTGCTTTGCCCATTAAAACCGGCAAAGGGTTGAGATGGGCGGCAAAGAATAAAAAGTAAAAAGCACTAACAGTCCAAAGATTAAAAATACAGGCAAAGCAATCATGGAAAATGTTTTTAAATTGTAGCAACAAACTAACAAGACACAGCTGTGTGTGTGTGTGTGTGTGTGTGTGTGTGTGTGTGTGTGTGTGTGTGTGTGTGTGTGTGTGTGTGTGTGTGTGTGTGTGTGTGTGTGTGTGTGTGTGTGTGTGTGTGTGTGTGTGTGTGTGTGTGTGTGTGTGTGTGTGTGTGTGTGTGTGAGAATGGTGTATGTATAAGCTAGGTAATCAGTGATCATGTCCTTTAGCTGTGAATAATCAGAGTAAACTTGAAACTGGTGTGTGAATGCAGGGTATGATGGGCTCTCAAAATGACCCATACAGATGATGACATTTTTTATATATAATATATAATGTGAATATAATGTGTAAAGATATAACAATGTTTTGTATAAAGAATTCTGAGCAGTGGATTTGGAGTGGAAGTCCACATGAAATCAAAATGTATTATTATTTTGCAAGAGCACAATTTTTGACTTAAGACTGAAAAACTTATCCAAAAGTTAATCAAAAAAGGTAATTTTTGTTTTGGCTGCTTTATGGCAAAAATTTTTCAGAATATTTTGTTCTGTTTAGCAGTAGACCGAAACTCATAAAAGTTTAGAATCACTTGAGTGAGTAAATGTGAGGAACTTTTCTTTTTTGGGTGCAGCTATACCATTGCAAAAGCTTTAAAACCTTGACTTGCAAGAATGTACAGTAGGTCATATTTGAATATAGAATTAAGCATTTGTCGTATGAATTAGGATAAAATATTGTAGTTGACAATACTTTAAATATTATGACAGTACTGAAAACTCATACTCTTACCCTCATGTTGTTCTGAGTACATTTGACTGACTTCATTCTGTGGAACACAAAATCTGTTTAGCAGTACTGTAGGTTCACCATTGATCATGTGGGGGGAAGACACTAAAGTAATAATAAAAAAAGCCAACCACAACTTATGTAAATGTTCCTCATAAGCAGAGAATGATTCCTCTGTTTGCTGGAAGCTCCATTTATTAATCTGAAAAGAGAAATGACGGAAAACATGATGAGACTTTTTAAAATATCAAAAAGGAAAGATTATTTTGTTTGTAACATGATTATTTTATTCTCCATGAAGGGCTGCATTCATATATTTAATTACATTTAACATATTTAGCTAAATTTTCAGCATCAATACTGTTGTCTTAATTGTCACAATCCTTCAGTCTAATATGTGGATTTATTGCTCAAGAAATATTTTTTATCATCATACATATTAAAAACAGTAGTCCTCTTTAATGTTGCTTAAAAAATGTACTGACCATGAACTTTCAAATGTTAGTGTCTACAAAATACTGCAAATGCTGTAATCCTACATATGTTCTTTTTAAGGTTTTAAAAATATTATGTCCAATAAGAAGCATCTCATCAAAATTGTACATTCTTAAAAGAGGGAATGCTGAATAATATACAGGTCTGACATTTTGCAAAACAAGAATAAAATAAGAGAGAAAATAAAACTCACCAATTTACAATATGCTGTGATGTATCTGCCATACAGTTTCAGACAAATTTTTACAGTGTCTGTATGTTTAATGTTCAGAAACCTCCTGAGCCTCTGGGAACTACTTTTCTTTACTTGTTACAGTGCTGCAACACAGCACTTTGTGGATTCAGTTCCTCAAAAAAAAAAAAAAAAAAAATCAGTTTCTGTTTTTCAGAACTTATCCACACAGGAAGCTGTGTTATATTTTTAAATGACCAATGGTACAAGTGGCCACATGAGAGTTTAACGTATACTCCTAATAGCAGGTTTAATTTAAAGTACTATGAACTACATTGTAAAAATGACTTGGTATTCTTATTTATTTTTTAAATGTTGAATCACATTAACTTTGAGTCACTTTAACCTAAAGGTAAAGGAATAAAAATCAGGATAAAACTAGGCATAGTTGGAAAATAAGACTTCAGTCCATGGAACTTACATACAGCACTTACATGAGAATGAGGAAGCTCACAGTGAGTATATAATCCCGGTTAAAATAAAAAAAAGACAAAAAACTGAAACAAAACACTGATTGTGAGGTTGCACATAGGATTATAAATATGCACCCCCCAGGGTCTGTTTATTTGGCCATGTTTCCTAGTGAAATTACAACATCGATAGTCATTTATTTATTCATTTACTTATTCTCATACTTATTCATTTTCCTTAGGCTTAGTCTCTATTTCAGAGGTTGCCACAGTGGAATCATCTGCCAAATATTCTGGCATATGTTTTATGCGGCCCAGTCTAGGAAAACACCCATGCACTCCTACACTACGTCCAATTTTAGTTTTTTTTTTTTCAATTCACCTATAGTGCATGTCTTTTGTACTGTGCTAACCTCTGAGCCACTGTGTCACCCAACAATGATATTCTTTCTCTTATTTTTTAGTTTATCTTGTATCAGTTATCAACATGTCAAGTGGATCAAACCTTTCATCAAAGTTGTCCTAAATCTATTGATCAACACCTATTCTTGTCTTAGGACAAATAAAAAAATAAATCTTTTTTTGATCGACTTCAAATGTTGACTACTGTACTTATTAAGCTAAATACTTGAAAAATTAGATATAAGGATAATAAATGTATTCATTTCCACCCATGAGGGCTGTTTAAATGTATCTTTGGTTAGTTTAATTACTATGTATTATTACATGTATATTGTGAAATTTGCAAACTACGTTTGTAAGGATGCAACAGACACATAAACTGTTGAATATGTGTTTAATGCATGTTCATGCATGTCATATCACTCCGCTCCTACTGGGATTAAAGTAAAAGAATGCCAATAAATTTAATAAAACTAATTATTGATGCAGAGACTGACATTAAATTCTCCCTCTGTTTTCGTATTCATTAAACACACAAAATCTAATTTTAAATACATTTGTAGATCTTGAGTATAATTATAATTTAGTTTGTATTTCATTTACAACATGACCCAGGAGCAAATCTCTAGCTAAAATAAATGTCACAGCTTTTTTAGTTAAAAAAAAATGTTCGTCATAATGTACTCAATTTGGTAAAATATATATTGAAGCATGACATACTGAAGTATGTGTATTTAAGAGTATAATGCTGTGAAGCGTCAGGTACTGACATGAGCTGCTTGTGCATCAAAGCAGAGCTCAATAATATTTATGATATATTATAATCAAATCAGACCGTTCCATATACATTTTTGGACATTTATTTTACTTACCCAAGCCACATTCTTTCTAGATATCAGAGAACAATTTAACTCACTGAATCAATGTATTTGTGGTAATTTTAAAATACATTTAAACTTACTTATAACTGTGTATATAACTTAAAGTTAGTAATGTTTAATGAACTTATTATTAAATTAGGATTAACAAAAACATGTTCTTATGACTTAATGATCATTTTCTTTTGCAGTGTATAAATTCAGCTTTAATTAATATGAATTTCTCTTAAGTCCTTTGAATGGTTTGATATGTGATGAAATATTTGCAGAGCAAAACCTCATATGCAGCAGCTTTAGTGCTGAGGCTTGTGCCATTAAAAGCCTCCAGCAGCCCCTGACCAGACTAATGTTAAATGCATTGTGAAAGATGTCACCTCTCATTTGATGAATGTAGGACGCAGAAACACCACTGCACAGCATTAATCAACTCGCCCTCCTAATGAGTTACTCTCAAAACTCATAATAGGAACAATACAGAGGAATTATGTAAGGTGGTTTATGTAAGAACGCTGACATCTGCCAAATAGCGCACCGCTGACCACCTCCGTCTCACATCTTTAAAATTCTGCAAGCCTCTAATTATCCGTGCTTCACATTCTGAAACTCTCTCACACAAGCACACATAAAATCTGTAGTTAGTTTTTTTTGTGTTTGCTTTAAGATCCACCATACTTGTATCAAAATATTGATTTACGTCTGATTTCTTTACGTTGTATTCTTGCGCTTTACCAGATTACCTTATCTGTAAACATTCATGGATTCAGAGCAATTGAGATCTTCCTTTGCTGCTAAATTGAAATAGAATGCAGGGATCCTTGTTTCATGCCAGATTTCAACTGCATTGATTTATTTCTATTGTATAATTTCAGTGATTTGAACCGTAGCTTTGTGAAGTTGTTTTTACATAAAACTGTCACAGCCACCAGCGATCTAACCCATGCAGATCGCTGGAGAACTACAAATCTGCCAGCAATAAAACTACAAGGTCCAATCATGCACTGCACACACACACCGGTTCCTAATCCTGTTTGATTGCAAACATTCACAGCTGAAGCTGCTCATGGACTAATTACAAGACACACAAACACACAAGCTGCATCCCAAATCGCATACTTATGCACTATTCTATACCATTTTGTAGTATAAATAGTTTAAGTAGTATGTTCACACTGAAAACTATAAAAATAATAAGTGCACTTTAATTACCCGGATTCACTCATTCAGCCAGTAAAATGAAGTGTGGAATATTGGAAACTTCACGCACTCAACGACCACAGGTTTGCTCACGTAGCGGAAGGGGCAGAGCTATGTTGGATGACTTTATTTATTTTGGATAGTGAAAGCGAAATTCTCCTACGAGAGTGATTATAGCACCTCCCGATGGTGAATGTGGTTATACTCATGGCAGTAACTATAGTTTGGTCGTTTATTTCAATGATTTGGCAACTGACAAACATCATCAGGGAAACGTTTGAGTTTCCACTTAGTAAAAGAACATTAGAGCTCCATTTAGGATGACAAACATACATACACTATGCTGTTGAGTGTTGAAGTGCATAAGTACATAGTGCATGAGTGCATGGTGTATAGTGTGCCATTTGAGACACAGCTACAGACTTTTCTGAATCTTGTTATACTGGTTATACTGTGTTTGACCGTTGCTTGCCTGACCATTTCAGCATAATAAACTCTGCATTTGGATCCTCAATTCCCTTGTCAGCACCCTCGTTCACAGCATCTATGCAAAGTCATGATTACTCATGAGATTTTTTTTACCTCACAAATTTTCAGCACAAATTGACATTTAAAAAAAAATCTGAGGAAGATACAATGGAGACAAATTTTGTGACAAACATGCGGTGCATTCTATATCATTTATACTTAGAGGCAGAAATTTGCCTCATCTACACATTTTCATTGACTTAGTATATAAGCCACCCATGCGAATACTTAATTTGTATTTGCTGTGAACCCAGCATAATGCTAACCCATGAAATGCATAAATAACTTGCAAAACAAAAATCACAGAAAGGCTTAAAGGGGTGGACCACTTCGATAACATATTCTAAACTTTAGTTGATTTGTAATGTAGCCGAGTGAGTATAAACAACATCTCTGAATGTAATATGCTCAAAGTTCAATGCAAAGGGAGACATTGGCTTTTACGGAGTTAGCTTAGCAAAGCCTACAGCGAAGGTAGTGCTGTCGCCTCACAGCAAAAAGGTCGCTAGGTCACTGGTTTGAACCTCGGCTCAGTTGGCATTTCTGTGTGGAGTTTGCATGTTCTCCCTGCCTTCGCGTGGGTTTCCTCCAGGTGCTCTGGTTTCCCCTACAGTCCAAAGACATGCGGTACAGGTGAATTGGGTAGGCTAATTGTCCTTAGTGTATAAGTGTTTGTGTGAATAAGTGTGTGGATGTTTCCCAGCGATGGGTTATGGCTGGAAGGGCATCCGCTGTGTAAAAACTTGCTGGATAAGTTGGCGGTTCATTCCGCTGTGGTGACCCAGGATTAATAAAGGGACTAAGCCGACAAGAAAATGAATGAATGAAAAGCCTACAGCGAACAAAAGTTTGGGGACTACAATAAAATACATCCAGGCTATTGAGATCACTAACCCTTTAGGTTATGCGCATTTATCACGCACACACACTCTGCGCAGACAAGGGACATGGCCAAAGGTCCTGTAATGTTATAGTAGAGAGCTAAAATGCCGTCCATTTATTTATACAAAGCTTCTTCTGTTTCTGTATTTGGGCTTCCAAAGGACACGACACAAAGAGAGAAAGGCTTGCCATTCAATTTTAATTAGGTTCCAGAGAATTATAAAAAAAGATATAGCTAGTATTAGACAAAGGACAGCTTCCAGAATCTCTCAAAATACCTGTAAATGTACCTCACAGTACCTTCAAAGTAAAAAAGTGAACCTTGACGGTACTAATGTCTACCTGTACTTTTTTGAAGAAAAAAAATAAAGTACCACCCAAGTGACATTTGCACCATTATTTAAGAGTGTGGACTGTTTTTGTTTTATGTGCTTCATTTGTTAGTGTTATATTTTTCATATTTGCTTTGAGTACTTCTGATAAAAAGTAACTTATTTGGTATTCTGGATTCTGTTACACTTATCCTTGTGAAATTCTATCTTTTATCTCTGTGGATTTGTGGGTCTTCCTCATGGGTTGCTGAGGATTTTTTTGGTCAATGAAGTAATTGCATTGAGCTTTGTGAAATATTCATTCTATACTTTGGCTTCTCAGCTGTTTTGGGCCTCTGAATGTCTCTTGTCACTTTAAGGTTTTCTGGATTTGTTTAATAATTCAGACGTTTTGCAAGGATGCGGGCAGCACTTTCTCTGTAGAGACTCTGTACTGTAAGGGTTTGAGTGTTACACCACCTAGAGCCCTAAAGCCCAGCATCTTATTTATTTATTTTGTTTGTTGTTGCAATTTCAGACTTGGAGTTGGAATTAATTAATACTATGGTTCATACGGTTGTAATGGTATGGTTTTTATCTGAATAATAATGTTGTTAAGATTTATATTAAATTATGTTCAATGAAATACATAATTAATATATCCTCGATAATAAAAGCACAGGTTTGGTTTAAAATAAACATATCATTTAGATGTATAATGTTTCTTATGTATATGATACACACACACACACTTTTAATTTACTTTTAATCTAAAGTCTTTTTGTTACGAGTTTAAATTCACACTTATCACAGATGTTTAGATTTATATTATTGCATGTTTAGATTTTTTATGTTTTATTTTTGCTGTGTGTGTTTGCAATGTAAAAAGCAGGGTTCTTTGCAAGTTTACTTATAAAATTTAAGTGGATTGAACCGAAAACAATTAAGTTGTTGCTTAAGTTATCTCAAGAATTGTGTTTCAGATCAATTGAGATTAGTTTGAACAAGCAGCAAAATATTTTTTTGTGTGTGTGTACAGGAAAGACATTTTCTCAATGTTAAACAAGGTGATTGAACGTGCTTTCAATGTGTGTGCTTATTCATTAATTATTACTTAAGCAAAACATGGGTTCTTCCACGGCAAACAGTTTTCATGTGGGAAAATCCAGGGATTTTTGGGGAAAAAAATGTGCTTGCATGTAAACGACAAATCATCTGCTCGTCTGCTCAGTGGCATGGAAAGCAGAAAAGGTTTTTAGGGAGTTCATCCATGGAGCAGTAATGCGTCTGCTCTGCATCTCAGAGTTGGCTTACATAAGACTCTTTTACTTCTGGTCACTGCACATGTGAGTCCCTCTGCTCTCCTTAAAACCGAAGCATTACATCAGTCTGAGCTCCTGCTGCAGGACAGAGAGTGGGTGCGCTTACAGGGGCATCAGCAATCAAATTATTTACCTTATACTAAACAAGACAATATTACGATTCAAGTGTTTACATCAATCTGTTTTAGAACATTGCTTTCAACATTAATGTTTTACATGTTACAGCAGGGGTTTTTCAAATGGAGGCTCCCAGGAGGTCGCAAGTGGAAAAAAATGAATAAATGATTTAGTTAATGAGATAGAAAATGATGTATCAATAAATACAAGTCTTTTAGAATAAATTAAACAAATAAATGCCTGGTTTAAATGTATACATGTTAATTATTAGAAAATAATTAATACAAAAATAATTAAATATGTTTCAAATAAATAAATGAACCAATTTTTTGTTTAAACGAGTGAACATTAGAACAAAAAATAATAATAATATTCAAATAAACATAAATAATAATGCTAATAATATTTCATTATATAATTTAGGTGCTGTATATCAGTGTTTTTCAACCACAGTTCAAGAGGACCACCAGCTTAGCATATTTCCATATCTCTTTAACCAAACTCACCTGATTCTTATCATAAACACATTAGCAAAGACTAAAAGAATTGTAATGGGTGTGACAAACAAAGGAGACATCCAAAACCTGTAGGGTTAGTGGTCCTCCAGCAATGTGGTTGAGAAACACCGCTGTATATGTATATAGGCCTTCTGTATTTAATAATTATTATTATTTTTTTTTTATATAGGGAGTTCTTCTCATAAGAATGACCACGGGGGTCCAGAGCATTTAAAAGATTGAAAACCCCCGTGTTATAGTGTGTATGCTGATAAGTCATTACATCCCCACACAACGCCATCTGTTCATTTTTAATTTTACAAAAGCTTTAGCGCAGATAGGTATTTAAGCAGGCAAACAGACGCCAGTGGATATACCTTTTACAAAATACAATCAATTATCAGTTTTGGTGTGATTTAATGTGTAAATATCTATAATGCACAAAGAATGCAAAATAGTAATGTTTTTATTTAAATAATTATTATTTTAAAATTATGTATTCAATTTTCAGGCAATACGGATATAACAACAACAAACAAGTGAACAAAATGGGGGATAAAAAATTGTGTGATATTAATGTGATTAATAATAATAATAGTTTAAAAAAAGAGCAATAAAACTACAGATAATGCATATTCATGCGCCACAAACCTTCACAAGATCTGACCTCATTAAATCAACCCTCCGAGTATGGAGGTTATGTTTCAACCCATTTGTAACAAAAAGGGATCCCACCTCTCATGAAATAAAACATCTTTACCGTGTAAAACACAAGTTAAGAAGTCCAGTGGTACATATTCAAGTATTACCCTGTGCCATAAAGTCTTTGTAGGAGTTTGGTCCGTTATCCAGTTTAGGAGTGCAATGTTTGTTCATATTAATCTCATCGTATATCCCAAGCAGCAAATGCTTTGGGTCACCAATATTAATAGATAAAATGACAATAATTTCTTGTTGAATCATGGCCCTGAACTTTTGCATTTCTCTGCAAAGCCAGAAACAAAGGTCTCCCTCCTCTGTTTTACATTTCAGACGCATTGGTGATAACTCCTCTTTAAACTTGTGCCTCTTTGAGGGAGAGATGTGATTGTAGAATTTTCAGTTGCATTGCTTTTACTCTGTTACATACACTTAGGGACATTGCATTTTTCCAAGCTTCCTCCCATTGATTATCTGTGATTTTTTTTTTTTTTTTTTTTTTTTTTTGCTTTTTAATTTTGATTATTAACTTTGAGTATGACTTTAGCTGGATGAAGTTAAATAACGGAGTTTCGATAGATACTTAATCAGAGTATTGCCTTGATGTTAATTTCAGAATATAGTTGTATATGTAAACAAATTTAGCCACTGGAAATGTTCACACAGCATGATCTTTGTCTGATATCTGCTTCACATTACCATAAGGCTTTACTGTCATCTAAGCAGTTTTTTTTTGTATCCATTGTTTTTCTCCTTTGCAATAGGTGAGTGGTTTTGTAAATCGTAAGTGGCAACAGATTTGATTATTTTTTGCTCTCTGTCTCACGCCAGTGGACCTTGACATTGGGATGAGATGGGAAGTCATTTCCAGCAGCCTCACCTGTGACACATTATAAAACACACTCACACACACTCACAGACGGCTGCTGTAACAATGACCCGGTGTTTGACAAGGGCACACCTGCTCACTTCACACTGTGACGTCACAGCCTATTTCTGGAGCGAGACACTGTCGACACTGACCTCTTCCTCCATTCGGGAAACAAAACACAACTCAAGTGTGCAGCTTGAATAAATAAAGGAGCTTTGAACAGGTGCATCACTGTCAGAAACAAAGGCCATTATTTAGCTGCTTGGATATACAGTACACTTAAACTAGTGCAAAATAGCTTCTTCTTTTTCATACTTAGCCCTGTTAAATGTGTCCTGTTGATACTTTCAACCAAAAATATTACCATTCCCTCATTAATTACTGTGCTGGATCATCTAGTAAATATTAGTATTTAGGATCCATAAGTTAATGTCTAATCATTTATCTTCTTTAAAATTGTTGTTGCCATAGAAACATTCTGACAGTTAGAATCAGTTAATTGTCTCATTTAAAAGAACACCTTACAAGACGACACTTACAATCCACTCATCCTGTGATCTGTAGAAGCATTGTCTGTAAGTTTATTATATATTTGTATTTACTTTTTATCTCAGATATTAATGTTATGTACATAGATAACTAAAGCTCATTCTATGTACATCTTTTTACATAGTTTCACTCTGTTTCAACATACTCAATGTGGCATAGAATAAAGCAGCATTCTCCCACAATCTCACGTGTTGGAATTCACCAATAGTGCTTGTCTTTGGACTATGGGGGGAAACTGGAGCACCCAGAGGAAACCCACATGAACACAGGGAGAACGTGTAAACTCCACATAGAAATGCCACTGACCAAGCCGTTGCTCGAACCAGCGACCTTCTTGCTGTGAGGCGACAGCACTACACACTGTGCCACTGTGTGCCAATTTAGAGCTTCAAGAGCAATTCAGTCTCATTCAAAGTCCAGAAAGGTATCAAAAAGATAAAAGAAAAAAAAAAAAACAGTGTCAAACATTCCATGTCTTCAGTGGTTCAGGAAAATTATAAAGAATTCTCAGTTTCTCCTCAATGTCAGTGAAGGATGTGCCTGTAATAGCACCGATTTACCCCCTATGCCCACATGTAACTTCCTCTGTTGGGAACGAAGCACAGGCACAAGGTATACATCAGCGGCATGGCCAACACAATATGCATACACTCTCAGAAAAAAAGGTACAATGAGGGTACAATTTTGTTCCTAGAGGAAACAAAATATAAAATTGTACCTTTAAAGGTCCCATATTGGTCCTTAGGGTACAATTTTGTACCCAAATGGGCTATAAAGGTACAAATGTCCAGATTTAGGTTTGAAAGGTACATTTTTGTACCTTTTATAGCACATTTGGATACAAAATTGTACCGTAAAGGACCAATTTGGCACCTTTAAAGGTACAATTATATATTTTGTTTCCCTATAGGAACAAAATTGCACCCTCAGCTCATGATAAGATCAAGACACTATATAACACTAATTTAAATGTATTAATACTAAACATTAATACTAAAATACATAATTTAAAAATATAATAAATGAATAAATTGATTGAATTAAATATTTTAATAATTACATTTTTTTCATGTATTTAAATTATATTTTTACTCAAAAATGTTAATAATTTAATTTATAATTGAATGTAATTTTAATAATTAAAAACGTAAATACTGGTCTTTGCTTACTGTTTAAGACCCTATAGTTTATGGGATGTAGAATAAGAACCATGCAGAGTGACAGCATCTTCATACAGGTGGTGATGTTGCTGTCTCTTTAAGAATTTGGCTTGTTGAGACGTTATAGTAGTGTTTGTAACTGAGGCGGTCGGTAGAGTATGCTGGCTGTTTACACAGAACTTCGCACGCTTTTCAAAGAAAAGTCTATTTTGGAGTCCACACTTTTCAGGTAAGAATGTATATTTTCAGTCTCATTTTTACATGTGAAGCCGTGTTCTGTTGATTTTGTCTGACTCTCGGGTCTCGGCTTTCCCCCGCTTTAAGTGCTCCGGGCTGGCCTGCAGGATGGAGTTTGCTAAGATGTCTGCAGCTTATTAAAGAAGTTAATACAATGTGATATCGAAGTCACCGAGGGACATAACGTTATAGACGGTGAGTACTATATGCTGTTAGTTTTCTGGGTGTAAAAGTTCCCTTTATCGCCTACGTTACGTATTCGCGCCTTATATCTTACGTTACGTTACTGCTTTTTTAATAAGTGTTGCCACGGCGGAATATAATCGCAACCCAAATAGCAAAATACACTCGGGCCAGTTGCGGCGGCAGAAGCAAGCCGACGCTGCCGTATCCGTGCACCGGAATCGGGCCGTGAGTAACGTGCGGTGTGGCCCGGAGCTCGCGCGACTAAAGTCTTCATATAACGTTACCATAATATAAAACCTTTTGTTATTAATACTGGAAATTTGTAATTATCGATAATGTTTTATATTTTGAGGCCATTTTCTAGCCACGGTTGACCGCTGAAATGTAATTTTAGACGGTTATATAAGTTACACCGCCATTTTGTGAAGAAAAATCACAATTTTGTCACCGGCAAAGCGACTAATTATGTAAACGTGGCTAGTTACAAACGTGGCGTGTGTATGCTTGTACATATCTTCGTTTCAGTGTCTAAGTTACATTAATGTTGAGGAGTGTCCACAAACTCTCATGTCCAGAATTGTTGGTGCTTTACTATCGCTTAACGTTATACTTATGTTAATGTAGAATTATTAACATACCATGTTGTATAAATCGACGTTTTAAGTTATACTTTGTTCTTTAATGTAATAATTTGTCTCATCTGTTCTGAAACCTTGAGCTATTTTACCTATTTTATTAATATCTCAAAATAAGTAAATAGTTATTGCTTTATCTTATTGCTTTCCAGAAGTATTTGAAGTTTCCAATTGTCTTTCAGGACAAGATTGAACAACAGAATGCAGCCTAACAGCATCAGACCAATGAAGGCATGTCATATGAAAGCATGGCTCAGTTACAAGATGTAAGTATGTCTCATTATCTATACCATGGTTTTAATGGCTTACATACTATTTTAAATTTGTAGGTTTTTACTTACAAACAACAATAAATGTACACCCACATGTTTAAAATTATTTTCTAGGTTTTCATCGAAAGATGAGAGATCAACTGAAGAATGCTATGTACCTGACTCTAAGGTACTCTTTC
Organism: Danio rerio; assembly: GCF_052040795.2. NCBI lineage: Eukaryota > Metazoa > Chordata > Actinopteri > Cypriniformes > Danionidae > Danio > Danio rerio. The sequence continues at coordinate 27,323,890 of NC_141036.1, read as the reverse complement.
TAAACTTTCCCCACTTGATTAATATTATTAAAAGCTAGCTTTGAATGGATTCATTCATATTTGTTTGTATGCCACATCTTATGTTCCAGGAATTGATTTTACAGCAGCACTTCTCATGTTGCCAGCCTTGTTAAGCGAGACACTTCAACATTTCGCTGTGCTCCGGTGCGTATGTTGTTTTCTGTTTAGTATATGCTGTGATAGATGCATTTTATAATGCTTGATATTCTTTATATTAGGATGACGCAGTGGGTAGTGCTGTCACCTTACAGCAAGAAGGTCGCTGGTTCGAGCCTCGGCTGGGTCAGTTGGCGTTTGTGTGAGGAGTTTGCATATTCTTCCAGTGTTCGTGAGGGTTTCCTCCAAGTGCTCCGGTTTCCCCACAAGTATAAAGACATGCGCTATAGCTGAATTTGGTAAGCTTATTTGTCTGTAGTGTAATAAGTGTGAATAAGTGTGTCTGGATGTTTCGTAATACTGGGTTGCAGCTAGAAGGGCATTTGCTGCATAAAACATATGCTGGATAAGTTGGTGGTTCATTCCTCTGTGGCAACCCCAGATAAATAAAGGGACTAAGCCGAAAAGAAATTGAATGAATGAATGAATGAAATTTATATTAGTCTTTTAATCTGTGATACTTTTTTTTTTTTATCAGTGAATATGAATTATTTTACTTTCTATGCATGTTGATTTTCTCTTCATCAGTGATAGAGTGACTGATATTAATGTAATTATTGCTTTGTCGCTTACAGTAAACCATCTTCACCACATCCACCAGTTCAAGTACAGGAGGAGGCCACCGACTGGACAACTGTGTTAACAAGACGAGGCACGGCAGTCTTCAGAGTTGATGGGATTGCGATTGGCCGGGCTAATGGTGTGGACGTATATACATTTTTGACATATCCATCTTATTAGAAGAACACCTTGATGTTTCTGCAGTGGAATGTTTTGAATGGACGGTGGACGGTGACAAGCCTAGATCTGCTCTAGTTACCAGAGTGATCAACCTTGTTTTTTGTTTCTCTACATGCTCTTGGGATAATCACAATCATCAGGTTAATCCAGCACACTGCTATCATTCATGCATAAAGCAAATTTTTAAATAACTTGTGGTCCTAATGACTATCAAAGAACATTTTCCAGATATGAGTGCTTTACATGTCATGTTTACCAAAAGCATAAACACATATTGTGTTACAACAAATTACAACTCCACTTGAGGAGTAATCTACTGATGTTGAGGAAGAGGCTACTGATGTATTTGGTTTTCTGCACTGTTGAAGCAATTTATAGAGAAACATTGCCTTCATTCTGAAATTCAGAGAAAATGTTGATGACAAATTATTTATTATGACCGAGTATTCTGACTAAAGACAAATACTTTGGACTTTATAAAGTGCAGTACTTGATGTAGCCTGTGTAATGTGTTTATAAATCTTAAACAGTATTCTTGTGGTCTTTGTATTAAGTGTAGATTTAGTTTTTATTCTTATCTAAATTGTTCTTTTTACTGTTTACATGTCTGCTTTATACTTGCTGTGTAATTTTATTTCTTAACACATTCAGTTGTGAGTTGTAATGAAATATTTCTACATTAATAAATAAAAATGGACATCTGTGAACCAAAATATTTTATTTATTTATTTGTGCATGCAGTCACCAAAAGATCAAAATGCCTGGGGGTCAGTACCCTGAAAATACTGCATAATATAAAAAGGTACATTTTTGTACCTTCAGTGTCTAGGGTACAAAATTGTCCCTTGAAGGGTACAAATGTAGAAGGTACAATTTTGTACCTTTAAATAGAGGTACAAATTTGTACCCTTAAGGGTACCACCCCAGTGACGGGCCATTTGTACCCTAAAAGGTACAATTTTGTACCTTTTTTTCTGAGAGTGTATGGAGCACAATGCTCATGTGGGCACAAAAGTTTTCGTAGCTTGATAATATTCTGATTGAACCACTGAAGGCATATGGTCTGTTTTGGGGCCATTTTTCTGGACTTTGAGCAATTTGGGACCGTTCTTGTCTATACTGTTTAAAAATGCAGGGTTCCACTCAACTCATTAATGTTGCAGCAACACAAATCCATGAACTAATTCACTAATGAAGTTAACTTCACAAATTTAAGAGGATTAAACTTAAGTTGTCCCAGAAAAATCTCAAGAATTGTGTTGTTCTACTTATTTTAAATAAGTACTTTTGAACATGCAGGAATTTTTGTTTTGTTTTGTTTGAGTGTACAGTGGACGAGGGAGCTCTCAGATTTCACCTAAAAAAATGATTTGTGTTCTGATTATGAATGAAGGGCTCAGGGTCTCAAACTCTAATGTGGCGAACATTACATCCAATCCAGCTGCTTCTGCTGTTTAGGTTACCAATACCATCACTTCACGTTATTGATCCGTAACAAAAGGAGTTTTTGTCTATATCAATAGTTTCAGAAGCGCCCAAATGCATTGATTGTGGTCAGTTTGGGAAGCAGCTGCTCATTTGCATTTGAACAGATGAGGTGGACACTAGGGGAAACAAAGTGGCGCAGTGGGTAGCGCTGTTGCATCACAGCAAGAAAGTCGCTGGTTCGAGCCTCGGCTGGGTCAGTTGGCATTTCTGTGTGGAGTTTGCATGTTCTTTTGGGTTTCTTTCAGGTGCTCTGGTTTCCCCCACAAATCCAAAGACATAGGTGAATTTGGTAAGCTAAAATTGTCTGTAGTGTATAGGAGTGTATGGGTGTTTACCAGTGATGGGTTGCAGCTGGAAGGGCATTCGCTGTGTAAAACATATGCTGGATAAGTTGGCGGTTAATTCTGTTGTGGCGACCCTAGATTAATTAAAGAATTAAGCTGAAAAGGAAATGAATGAATGAATAAATGAATGAAAGATGCACACTGACAGCTGGAAAAAAAAATGGCTGTTGAATTGAGGTGCTTTGAGCTGTAATGTCATAGAATATTCAGAGCTTTTTAAAATGTCTCATACTTTTTAATGTTTGTTGAAGATTGCTGTTCAGTCATGAGACGGGAGCTCTTTTTTTTAAACAAACTGTGCACAAAGTCTAAAGCGTATGGCGCAAAAAGCACTGAGGGCGTGTCTGAATTCACAATTTAAAAGATGGAAAAATACACTATGCGCCCTGGTGCATGGTCAAACAGATTTGGGCTTATTCTCTTAAGTTATGGGTGTGTTTTAGGTATAACATGCATTAAAGAAATCAGAGTCCCATCTCCCATTCCCTTTAAGAGTCAATTGCGTTGACTCTTAAAGGGAATGTAAGACTTCTATTTACTTGGCAGACTTTCATAAGACATGCATTAGCCTACATATTTCATTTCAATTGTTGAGCGCTAATATTTGTATTTCTAAATTCGGTTATAATTTCCAGCAAACAAACACACATCCTTTTATTATGCCTCACTCCAAACAGGTCGACAAATCTGAACTTGTTTTTATTAACACAAATATAAATATGCATATTAAATAATACTAATAATAATAACATTATACAAATGCAAATTGTCATGAACGAACTGAATAAACTAATTTCTAGAGTTTTATTTTATTTTTTTTATCCCTCCCTCTTCTTTGTACTATTTGGTCGTGGCCTAATGATGCACATTTTCTCTTGTAGTTCACCTGTTTAGCTGAACACACAGTCATCAAAAAGGAAAAACATGCAGGGTGTTTTGCTGCACCTTAGTGTCGGAAAAGTGTCAGTACATTCTTTACTTTTTTCCAAGTTGTTACAGCTGTGCATCTGTTGAAGGGCGCCATCATGAGGATTTCTGTATAAGAGCAGACCTCTGTATTTACAGTTTTGTAGTGTGCCTTTTATTATGAATCTCCTGACTGAAAGAGAAACACTGAAGCAGTATGTTGATGAAGCCAAATGGTTAAATTATTGCAAAAGATTCTTAGAACACTGTACGCTTTATCAGAAAGTGACAAGTGTGTGGCGCAACAGTCATACTCCCTACAAAGGAATGAGTTCCAAGCACTCCCTTTATTTTGTGTTAAGCCCCTGGGTGTTGTGCAAAAAACTATCTCTGGAATTTGTGGAATTTTGTGAGTCGCTTGTAAACTGATGATCATTGTCATTTGTCTCAGATTCTACTCAACCCAAAATCTAGGCCTTCTGCTCACTACAAGTGTGCGTTCAGACTTGGCAGGTTTGCATGAAAACAAATACGATTTCTCTGTTGTGTGGATCACTTGACTAAATGTAAATAATGCCAGCCAGTGTGCACCAAACTGCAGAAGGCTATACAGAAAAACAAACTTTGGTGATTTTATTTTTGTTTTTTTGACAAAAAACATGAACACACAACAAGGACTAAACCAGAGATAGGGCCTGCGGGCCAAAGTTGGCCTATGGTAACCTTTGATTTGGCCCGCCATCCAATCTGAGAGGGAAAATTATGGGGATGGTTTAGAGATTGTCATTTTTAAATGTAATTCACCCTTTTATTTGTTTGCTATATTGTTAAGCTACAAAAAAATAAATGAGATTAAATAATTAAATTCAAGTGGTGTCATTTAATCAAATTTAATTTCAAATGTACACCGTCACCCGACAGATAGAGGCAAGGCAGATTCTGCTTGTGTATTCAGCGTTGATCTCCATTGTGTTATAATGTAAATTTTTATGATTTTATTGCAAGAAGGTATAATTCTAAAAAAGTTAAACTGCATTAGTTAATATAATTCAAAGTAATTTTTTTTCTATTTATTTTTAAATATTACAAAATTAATTAGGAAAATACCCATGGCAGCTTTAATGTAAAATAGTTTGGTATATTTATCTTCGGCCCATGGCTATCAGTGATATTTGTTTTTTGGCTCGTCATACGAAAAGGTTTGGGCATCACTGGACTAAACAAACTAAAACCAGGGCTTGATGTTGCAAGATGTGACATAAAAAAAAAACTGAATATGCAGCATAGCTGTTTTCTCTTCATGGTTTTAATGTTATAGATTACACTTCCATATAGGCGCCAGAAATACATCTCTTTGCAGCAAATCTATCTAAGTGAGTTTGATGGGGGATTTAGTTTTGACCCCTTTTTCTTTTAAAGGACAACATTTTCTTTTCTGGTCTAAATTGAAAGAACCAAGAGAACTGAACCACAACAGCACACCCTTTTCCTTTTGACTTGAACTTTTGACTTCTCAGTACAGTATGTCAACATAAATCAATTTCCCGTATGAATAGGAAAACTCCTGTCAATATGAAACCCAATATGATTTGATTGGACTTATACTGTAAAAGTTAATAACAGACATAATGAATCACATTTATTGTTCCTTTGCAATACAGTTAGACAGATTTGGAGTTTTCCATGCATTTCTTATTTTCAAATTGGTGACTCGGATCCAGGGGTGGATTTAGTGCCCCAAGTCTAGATGTTTATTGGGCCACTTACCTTGGTTATTGATTAAATCCGCCCCTGCTCTGACCATTAGGAAACCACTTGTATGGGCTGTTTTTTAATTACTGTGACAAGACATGGATGTCAAGAGTTTTTTTGCCAGCAAAACTTGGCTAAAATGTGGCTGTAATAGACCACACCTTTGGCTGGCTGAAATTGCATTGGAATGATGGGGTAACCATAGCAACAATGAATTGTAAGGCTGGACAAATAAAATAAAACTATCACTTAAATGATATTTAGAAACCATGTCTTGTTCTTTTAAGGTGGGCTAGTATTTGTATCCTATAGCTCAATATAGCATGGCTACAATGATGGCTACAGAGCGCTTCCCTTGAAAACTATGGTAAACATCTTAAGGTCAGTAATGCTTTGTATGTAGAGCATCTCTAATGTGGAATGTCTATAAGTATTGTATCTCTGGCGAACGCTCTCAATCAATAGCCCAGAACAAAGCTCGCGCATCATATAGGCGTCTCTGTTGACTGATGAACAAAACAAACGAGATTGCGTCCTGAATAAATCCTATGGAAATGCCTTTAAAGGTCGATTCCTTGCCTGCCTCCACATGGGTCAGAGGTCTGCCGTGTAGCGATGATAAACCGGGAAAGGCGGAGTCTCGCTCCTCTACACGGGCGCGCGTTCGAACATCACTAAATAATTATACGTGTGGTGTCATGACCACAACTATGATTACAGTCAGCTCACGGTTTACAGAATAGATCTTTTAAAACTCATACAAGAAGATTTTTTCCATTTCATTCTATAGAAATTTGCAGAAAGTGTCGTCAAAAGATTGCCCGAGGGATTTTTTGTCTGGATCAACAAGCTGGTAAGACTTTTCATGCGCTTTGCATTTGTCCTAAAGTTAAATGAGTGATTACTTGGCGCAAGATTTATTTTTTTATTTTTTGCAAAACTACCACATGGCTCTTTTTAAATGGTTTCTGTTTGTGAGATCTGTTCTAATCGATCTGAACAAATTCAGGTGATTAATAAATTCAGCTGCTTGTATTCCTGCAGCTTTAAATGTTTGTTTAATTGGTTGATTCCCATTTCTTTGTTGAGCATTCACAAGAATTTTGATTATATCGACAGCAGGAGCACGTGACATGTAGGAGATATCACATTACGGCTCCTTGAGCGTTGTTTTGCAGAGCCAGTTTCACGTTTTTAATCGCGTTCTCGTTAGGAGGGTTACTGGAGTACAGGATTAGTTGTGTTAAATGAAAAAAAAAAGCTTTTCTGCAACCATCATGCGATTCAGCGAAAACCCACGAAAGTGGGTTATTTTGGGGGAGGGGGTTTTCTGTGTCTTGGTGCCACAATTGTAGAGCATATGGGCTCCTCCTCCTCAATATTTATCATGTGTGGTAATGCATAAGTCACACATCTGTGCACTAGTTTGCTCTTGTACTGGGGTCTCTCTGTGCACACTGGATTGGGTTTAATCTAAATTGTACTTCACTCGAATCAGTCATTTGCTGCTGTGATTTTTGAGTTTGTTTTCTGGTATGTGTTTGGAGTTACAGCTAAAATGCTCACTTACGTAAGCCACTTACCAAATATCAGTTGGAAATGCCACACCCCACAGCCATGTCCCAGGGGCTCCTTATCCCACCGTTTTGAGGTGGACCTCCAAAAATAGAGCCGTTTCGCCATTCTTAGCACCCGTAGACAGAAACATGCTGAGGTACTGAAAGAGATCCTTTTTGTGCAGCTCATCTGTACCTCATGGTGCAATTTAAAAGCGTTCACACATTTTGCAAGTTTGATTTGATTCAAATGACCTGAAATATGAAGGCACCACTGAATAAAGATGTCTAAAAGAACCAAAAACAGGAAGTGAGGTCACAAAATGCGACCATAAAAAGACAATGCACAAACATACCAGTTTTTTCCCACCTCATGTTTACAATGTTAATCATTACAGGCTTTATACATGCTTCTCATTGAAAGAGAATTTTAATTTGTGTTAGAGGAAATCCTGATGAAACTAATAACTGTTGAAATGATAAGAATATAATCGTGTTAATGCACTCAATACAAACCTATAGTTAAGTGCTCAGCATTGATTAGCAAAACACAATTTAAAACCTTTTGTGTGTGTTTCTCTTAAGCTTCCAAGTTAAGATACCCACCCTAAACCATCTTTCTAAGTTCCGATGGATTGAACAGTACAACTGGAAACACATTATATCCAAAAGCAAAGGCATCAACAAATGCCAGAACCAGTGCTTCAATTCATAGTTGAAAAGAAACTTCATTTTCGAGTATTATGAGGGAAGTGAGACTTCTTTAGTCAGGATTATAACGCTTCCCACAAGAACTCAAGTATGTGTGTAAAATGTAGCATAGACTCAAGACAGCCCAGTGTCTCTCACTTGCTTGTTTTGTTTTCAGACAAGATGGAACTTTGTGTTGCTGCAGCGCTTTTGTCCTTCTTCACTCCAGCTTTGGGTGAGTGCTATTGCTTTTGTTCTCGATTTGCTCTACTGGTTTCTTTGAATTGCCTTAAAGAAACATTTTCTATGCTGCTTCGAGAAATATAATGTTTTTATGTCAAGTCGAAATCCTCCTAATAGTTTTGTTAAATAATGTCTGTAGACAATAACATATAAAACAGACTGTCCACACTGACTCTTCTTTAGAGTAATTAAATGTGTGCATGTACTGTATGCAGGATCAGCTTTTGGCAGGGTAATGCCAGGTAAGTGTGTAGAAAGTTAGAGTTTTTGTGATGTGAGTGATAAAAAAAGCTGAATTTCAAGTTTTCTGTGTTACTGTCTGATGTTGATTTGCATAGTGTTTGTTTTCATTAATAGAACTTGTCTGTTTATGTTTAATAACTTGACTAGACCATGTTTTTTTCTGTTACTGGAGCCGTTTGTGCAGTTTTGGCATTTTGTGTTTATGGCATCCTTTGTTAAACGGTCACACCGTGTCTTGTTTCTGCCAGTGATTACACCTTTCCCTGAAGGGTTTTTCTGAAAAGCTCATGAAGTAACCGTACTCTCACACCACGAGGCTTGAGAGTTTTACATGTGTGCCAGCGCAGCTCATGTTGTATCTACACTTCGGTACATGCAGTTCTGCTACACTGTCTGTAGCAAGTTTTGACAGAAAGAGACTTTAGGATTGATCGACCTGATAATAATTTAGCAACTATTGGAGTGTTTGTTTTGCAATAAGATTTGTCCACTTTTAAAAAAATGCAGCACTAAAAATCCAACTTTCCTTTGGATTTTTGCAAGAACTACTGCATTCTCAGACTCCAAGCCTGTGTTGTTGCCAAGACAAACATTTAAATGCACAATTTAAGCACAGGACTTGGACTGACCAGTGTGAACTTGTGTAAATCCAGCACACATAACATGCAGCAATAAATATTGTTTTTTTGCTCACCGGAATGTGAAAGTGTTTGCATTAGTGCTTTGTCCATTGTTTTTTTGAAAGGAACAGAGAGAGAGAGAGAGAGGGAGTGAGAGATCATTACGGATAACCAAAGTCTTACAGTCAGACCATTCATAATGTTTAATTGGAGATTTGGAGCGATGCCTTCAACATTCTTGTTTACAGAGAGCAGCTCCTCTGAAAAGACTCTTTAAAAACATCTAGGTCTGTTGTCTTTACACTAAGAAATATGTGACAAAAAGGGTAAATGTCTTATATTAAATATAAAAAACAGAGGAGTTCTTAAAATAGATTTCTTATACATCTTATTTCTTATATGCACCTTATGTAAAGCTGCTTTAAGGCAATAATTATTGTAAAAGCACCATACAAATACATTGAATATAATAAGTTGAAAAATAGTATATACAGTTGAAGTCAGAATTATTAGCCCCCCTTTGAAACTTTTTTTCTTCCTTATATTTCCCAAATTATGTTTTATAGAGCAAGGAAATTTTCACAGTATGTCTGATAATATTTTATCTTCTGGAGAAAGTCTTATTTTTTATTTTGGCTAGAATAAAAGCAGCTTAAAAAAAAAAAACATTTTAAGGTTAACATTATTATCCCCTTTAGTTTATATGTATTTGTTTAAAGGGTCAGTGCACATTAATAAACATTACTGTAAAATGTGCCAGATTTAGCCAAGAAAGGCTATTTTTCATTTGCAGACCCCTAACAGAATGTAAAAAAGTCGCATCTAAAATAGAAGCACAGCATAATAACATAGACTACGCTACCATATATAAAATAAAATAAAAAAGCAAAAAACAAAAACAGATTGATAAGAGCAGAAGGGGACAAAAAAGTCAAAGACAAAAGTACAAAAAATTTTATTTATTTTTATTTTATTATTATATATTTTTTTTCAATTTTTAACCAGAAACTGAAAAAAAACAAAGAGTAAGTGATCTCCTAATTGTTGGTGGAATGGATTTCCATTCCCTAGCAACTTTCACTGAAAATACAGTCTGATTGAATTTACCTTTTTTTAGAGGAATAATACAATCCCCTCTTTCACCACCTCTAGTAGTTCGGTGAGCATTCGTTCCAACTTTCACAAACTGATTTAGTGGTGAAGTCCAGTTATGTAAGGTCTCAAACATTAAACAAATATGTACATATTTAATTAAATTTCCCCAACTAAGCAGGTTGTATTTCTTTAATATTGAACAATAGTGAAATTGAACTGATTGTTTTATCATGGGCTATCTTTAAGCTATATATTTTTTTCGATAGTCTACAGAACAAAACATCGATATACAATAAATTGCCTAATTACCTTAACCTGCCTTGTTAACCTAATTAGCCTAGTTAAGCCTTTAGATGTCACTAAGCTGTATAGAAGTGTCTTGAAAAATATCTAACAAAATGTTATTCACTGTCATCATGGCAAAGATAAAATAAATCAGTTATTAGAAATTAGTTAATAAAACTATTATGTTTAGAAATTTGTTGAGGAAAATCTTCTCTCCATTAAACAGAAATTGGGGGAAAAGTACTCGCATGAAACTGCTACTGTGTGAGAATTATTTGTTCCTTCCTTGCTTGTGCACATGCTTTTTTAAAGAGTTTGCTCTCATTTTAGAGTGTTTTAATGGCTGTATTTGTGTCTGTCCAAACACTCACTCTTTAAGCATAGTTTGTGCACCCATAGTCACTTTTAACATCATAGTGCACTGAACATTTAGCTGATTGTTTACATAGTTGATGTAGTATTACAAACACAAGGTTGGATTTTTAATTTAATGAAATTGCACTTTTCATAGATTTTATGAAAAGGCTTAGAAAAGAATCTGAATTTTGATTTTGTATATAAATTTAACATTTTTGCCTTTTTTCTCTCCAATTTAGCCTCCAAAATGGATGAGATTCATGGTAAGTATCTAAGCGTGCAACCAGTTTTGCATTAACTGAATGTCTTATTGGCTTATTAACATTTTAGCCATTCTATCGGAGGTTTAAATACTGTGTAAATAAGCTTTTAGTTTACAGCGGTTGTGAAAAACTGTTTATGGAGTCACAAGTCAGAAAGCTTTTATCCTCTTATGCTACATTCCATGCAGTCTCAGTTGGTGTATAGGATTTGAGAAATGGCTTGTGGATATACTGTAGAATATTACATGGATTTCTCTTTATGTTTCGGGACTCGAGTGTTGTCATTATCATATTAAATTCTCTTACCGTTTTGTATTGCTATCAGTATCTAAATTCCTTTTCAGCTTTGCTAAGCTCTGACTCTAGACATTTCATTTTTTTTCTCCCACCAGAGTCAGACAAGCCATTTCATTATGGTGAGTATAGATGGACCATAGCTGCTACACATACTTATATGGATTAAGGAAATCTCTTGGTTGACTTCATAAAGCTGAAATGGGGGGGTGGGGGGGTGGGGTATGTAGAATATGTAGAATACAGCCGTTATTACGCATAGTGGCATTTGTTTTTCAATGTATTGTGAGCAGTGAGTCATTGTATTATGGGTGTTCAGCTGCGTTTTGATGTTTCCCATAGTGTGTTGTATTAAAAAGGGCTTTGGAGGCCAAAGTGCGTCACCCTGCTCAGGAAACATCTGGGAAGATTTGCGTTTCCCCTTCTGTTTTTCCAAAATAGATGGAAAACATTCCCCCAGGACTGAGATAGACTTTTGTAAAGCATGTCAGTAAGAATTTAATATCTACAGTAGAGTTTCCCAAATGTAGTTTATTTGATCAGTTTATTGTCTCTACTTGATCTGTCCTGTTTACAATTAGAAGTATGGTGCAAAGAAAGAAATCTTGAACGCTGTCAGCTGTTTTTCTGCTGTGCTCAGTAGATTGTTTGCACATATTTTGTTTGCTTTAACACTTATTAACAAGCACAAACAGGATTTGCATTTTTGTGTCATTATTTTTATTATTTATTTATTTATATTAAATCTGTCATAAAAGCTTTCAATTATTAACATGTCTTTTATATTATCTAGTATTACAAAATACTATAAATTAGTGCCCAATAATGTTTATTATATTAGATGTTATAGGAAAAACATGGACAAATACAGTTACTTGGAAAATACAGACCCTTAAAATTGAATTAGCTGTTCGACAGATATATGAAATGTTGAATAATTTGCAAAGGTTTACATTAATAAATCAAAAATAACAATGTATACATAAAGTCTTTGAATATTAAAGTGCAAGAAGACTCTGTATAATAAATCTAAAAGAATTGATATAACAGAACGTTATATCCAAAGCTGCTCTGAAAAATATATTATAATATATTATATCACATTATGTACACCCAGAAACTCAAGCTGCCTAAAAATTTATTCAGTTCAGTAATATTAAATCCAGACAAAATCGAATCACAAAATTGTGTTAATAAATACCAAATCTGGGAAAGAATAAAAAGGATTTCAGCGTCCAAACAACAAAAGCTTTAGATACGTAGAAATTCATTCATTCATTTTTTGGCTTAGTCCCTTTTTTAATCTGGGGTCACTATAGTGGAATCAACCGCCAAATTATCCAGCATATGTTTTACGCAGTGGATGCCCTTCCAGTTGCAACCCATCACTGGGAAACCCATACACACTCATACACTATGGAAAATTTAGCCCACCCAATTCAACTGTACCGCACGTCTTTTGACTGTGGGAAACCGGAGCCCCCTGAGGAAACCCACGCAAACGCAGGGAGAACATGCAAACTCCACACAGAAATGCCAACTGACCCAGCCAAGGCTCTAACCAGCGACCTTCTTACTGTAAGGTGACAGCACTACCTACTGCGCCACTGCGTCGCCCTACGTAGAACTTGTTGAATGATTAATTTAATTAATAATTCATTTGAAGCCAAATGAGAGTTCTACAGAATTTCATGTGTACCTGCTACAAAAGGGCTTAATAGTGTGTGAATCTTAACTTCTTTATTGTTTTCCCATAATGCATCCATGTTATTTTAAATTTACTTTAGGCTTATGTGAAATGTGTTCAATTGAAATGATGTATCAACATAGTGTGATACAGCGCATACATGCGTTGTATGCACGTTTGTACATGCTATTCTGAATCCTCTTTCCAGATTATGAATCTCTGAGGATCGGTGGTATGGTCTTTGCCGTGATCCTCTTCCTGATGGGGATCTTCCTTATTGTCAGTAAGTGACTGCATACTATAAGAGATATACTTTAAATAATGCTATGAAGTCTATATTAAAAAATAAACAATGTATTGCTCCATATATAGTTTAATAATACAATATAATAAATAATGAAATACTCCATATATAGTTTATAGATGAAGAAATCTTCGTAGAGTCAATTTTTCTGTATATATTTGTAAATGTTTGTCTAAGAATGTGTCGCCAAACACAGAGATAAACAAATATCGGTTACTGAGGGTATACTGGTTGCAGGCCTGCATGCCTTTCATAACCTCTAAGTTTAAACCATGGATACCCAACACCGCATCATGACTTCTGGTGTTCCTCCAGTGCAGGGACAAGCAGCCAGTCTAACCTTTGACACCCTTGCTCTGAACGCCCCCCTCCCAAACCCCCACATAAATTACTAATGAGAAACCTGTTGACCTGACCATTACACACACAGTTCCAGATTGACTCATTGGGTTTTAGTTCACAAAAAAAAGACAATTCTTTTGTTATTACTTTATTTAGCCTGGAGATCACATTGAGATATTACTATCTCTTCTCAGTGAGACCTGTTCAAGACAGCAGTTGCATACAAAGATTCGCAATTTATAAATCACAATCAAATTATGAAAAGAAGTTACCCTAAAACATTATATTAAAGATGTTATCAGAGTTGGCAATGTAGCAAGAGTAAGATTGTTTTTTCTAAACTATTCCAAGCCCAATGGGCAAAAAGGGCATAAATATTCTAATAAATCACCAGTGTTTATGGTCTGACTTCTGACTTTTTTTTCCTACAGGCCGGAAATGCCGCTGCAAAGGGAACAAGTCAAAGTAAGTGCTGAAGAAATCTGATCTTACACCAACCAGATATTTAGAATTAAATCTGTGGCCAAAGTTGTAGTTGTTGTTCAGTGTAGACAGTGTAGTCATTTCAATAGGAATCCTCATGATCAACAATATCATGTGAGCGTGAAACTTTTCCCTCACAAGCATTTGCTGACCAACAGAAAGCTGCTTTCTTTGAGAGAGCTGTGTTTCATACATTGCTGTAAAATTAACCCAGAAATTGACAATTAAGTTCTCTTTTAGAGTTAGACAGAAACACACATGACTATATTTGCTTTCATTGTTTAATGCTTATGTAGTTGTAATGCATTCTGTTAGCCACGAATGAACACCCCCTCTTCACATAGTGACAAAATGTGATTTACTGAGGGATGTGTTGTGTGAAAACACGCCAAAAAAAGGGGTCATCATTTGCCATGTTGTACAAAAACACATTCAAAACACAAATCAAATTCTAGCTACACAAGTGATCCCAAGATACATTTTTCATTAGGGTGTATTAGGGCTGCACGATATATCAAACTCAATATTTTAGTAAAAGCTGCAATTGTCATGCACATCTTGTAAGGGAAGCATGGCTCTGTTATCCGTAGTAAATCACCTCTAAATGAAATTAAATTTAACTGCTTTTATTGATCCAGCGTGACTAATAATCACATGACTAAGCAGTGAATTTGGAGAAACCACCAAAAATGTGGTATTTTCACATACTGTCAGATGTAGCAATACTGAGCTATAAATCACAGAGAAATTTTGATAGATTTTTGTGTGTGTGTGTGTGTGTGTGTGTGTGTGTGTGTGTGTGTGTGTGTGTGTGTGTGTGTGTGTGTGTGTGTGTAGCTTGTCAGTAAACAGTGGGTGCATTCCAAATTTTATATATTGCTAAAGGGCACTTCGGAGTGAAGAAAAATGTAATAGTGTTTACAAATGCATAAAAAATTACTCCAAAAATAGCATATTTGACACTTACACTCTTCAGCCCTATGAAGCTTTCACTTGGGAGGGTAAATCCTATTAATACAATGCAGTGTATGGCTCTGTGTAGCGAACACTGCTCCATCTGAAAGCAGGTGTTGGAGATTTAATACAAAATGAGCATGAAAATTGAACCGTGCAGCCCGATTGAATCAATTAATCTAATCATGCCTTACTTAGCAATATTACACGTTTTGTCTGGATTACTTAGTTCTGATTGGTCAATCATGACATTCAAAGGCTTGTTATTCTCAGTTCACAACTGATTAAACTACACTGTAAAATTTTAAGGCAACCAACTTCAGGACATCTTTGAGTTGACTCAGGCCGTACTCACACTAGGTACAGTTGCCTCGAACCGGGCCAAAGCACGCTTGTCCCCCCGACGGCCCGCGCTCACATCACAAATGGGCTTCGGCATGCTTGCGTCATGGCTGCTGCGCTGTTCAGTGAGAAGCGCTCTCTCACTCAGCGGCACAGTGGAGATTTCTCTAGTTATATAGTTTCAGTTGTTTGATATGTCGTTAAATATTTCGCCAAACAGTCCTTAGGGATGTGGGGAAACGCAGTCAGATATTTCGCCAAACAGATCCGCCACTTTTGGCGCTCATAATCATAATGCCCTCGTGCTGCAGGAATGAGGAGGTCTGCTGAAGGCGGGCAGCTGTCGTGCAGTGAGGGGTTTGCGTCTTTAATAATCTACGGCAGTTTGCGTTCACTGAACAGTAAGAATGGTTTATAAATCCGTAGGAAACAGTCCCTTAAAAGTCACATCTCGCTTTCAGTTTCGGGCTTTGGCGCGTTTTGCACTCATACACAAGCGTACCGCGCCAAAGCCTCTTCCAACCGGGCCAGGGCCGGCCAAGTGAACCGTGCTTGAGCCCGATTCAACGCACTCACACTTCTCAAACGATCCGGGAAACGGGCCTGGGCACGGTACGGATGGCATAGTGTGTAGGCCCTCAATTTAAATCCAGTCAAATGCAGTACTTTGGTTGAAAGTTGAGTCAACACAAACAAAGCTCTGCGACAAGTTGCCTTGAGGCTGGTTTATACTTCTGCGTCAATTGATCAGCGTGACCCTTGGCACATGCATTGCGCGTTTTCATGCATTTATACTTCTGCTTGCTGTTTGTGTTGCCTTGCAGTAACACTTCCAAAAGACTAGTAGCCAGTATGTGTTTATGTTCCTCTGTGTCAAGTTTCTTTCCAGGTGTTTTGTTTTTTTTCTGAACGCTACAAGTAGCTCAAACTCGGTCATTCAGAGGTGGGAACCGGCTCTGTTTGGAGCTGATACAGAGTACTGGTTCCTTGTCATGGTGATCGGCCGATAGAGTACAGATTCTGATGCCTTAAGCTTTATATAACTTTTTAACATTGCATAAAGCACAGCTTCCCTATAAGTATGATACTTAAGTGGAGATATGTTATTTCCTAAGAGAATAAATGAAGGATGGTGGATATAATCCCTTAAACATGTCTCTTATAAACATAAAGTGTGGACACGTCATAGTCATGGTCAGCTTCAAAAATGACTAACAATGCAATTTGGAAACTTTGCAATTGATGGAAGTAGATTTCAACGTGCCTTGATGAAGAAAAAGTTTAAAGTGCATAGTTGATACATAAGAAGTTAAAATGTGTCTTCCTCTGCTTATAGACCTATAAACGAACACTTGTGATCAGTTCATGTCATCGGCTAGATTAGCGAGTACCGATTGAGTCATAAAATGTGATTATCAGCCGATCGATTAGAGCATACCTAGTAAACACACAAAAAAATTTCCTTCACGGGACTCGACAGTTGGAAACACTCTCTCCATCGTGCTTGTGGCTCTCAATGCCGGCCAAACTAGTCACAACTATCAAGCCGATCAATCACAGAGCTTGCGCACGACTAGGGCTAAGCGACCACGTAAAGGTTGCCCACGGACCATACGCGTACGCTTGGCGCAGAAGTATAAATCAGCCTTTAGTGTAAAAGTACAGGCTCATCTGGACTTATCTGTACACTATTCTTTCTTCTTTGGCGTCATCTTTTCAGTGAAGCATAATACTAGCAAGTAAGCTAGTGTAGGCTGCATTTAGTTTTGTGTCGAGTTGTTGTGTAATAAGCAGCATAACATACAGTACTTCACTTTAAATATCAGCACATAACTTGCAACCAGAAAGAGTAATACCTGGTGGAAACCGTTTTCCCCTTCCCTCTGCTCTTCAGGAAACGCTGCATCTCTTGATTTTGATTTTTTTTCCCTCTTCATCTGCTTCACAGGCCAGTTGGAATTGACGCAGAGGCAGCCAGAGGTGGGAATATTCCATTTAGTTTTGTTTTATAATTAAAAGAACAGACATTTACAATATTTTTATTGCAGGTGCAAAATGAAGTAACCCGAGGGAACAAATCCAGGTGACACTACCTGCTTGCGGATTCGCTGTGATGTTATGTCACCTTCCTAAATGTTTAAAACTCTATCACTCTCTGCTGTCCTTTTGGCTACTTCTGACAGAAAACATGGCTTTTTAAGAAGAAATTTTACAACTTTGACCGTTTGGAAGAAGAAAAGGTCATGAGGATTTAGTTTTTCTTTAGTGTTTATCACAATTTTTACCTTTTTATGGCAGTATTTCTTTATCTTTTGGGTACATGAATATGATTAAAAAAATGTGATTCTCAGCTAGAACTACTTTGCCATAATGTTTAATTCAGCAGCTGATACTTGAGATTTTTCCTCAACTTTCTGTCATGTACTTTTAGGCTCTCCGTGTAATTGAAGTTTGTAGTAGAGTAAGTGCTTAGTAGCCAACAGAAAACAGTTGTTGTTTTATATATTTTGTAAATTGTTCACCCAGTTTTGTCACTTTGCAAAAGTAACAATTCACGCTGTACACAGTAGGAAATAAAGTGATTTCTATGGAATGTCTGTTAAGTGTTGTTGAGAAAATGATGTAATCTTTACGTAACCCTTGTGCTTGGCATCTGCCTTGATGGGTCTCTCAGTAAGTGTTATAAATAGTTGACCCTGTAATTAGTAATATTAGTAGAAGCAGTTTAATATTGCAGCTGTGTCGCTGATGTTGCAAGAGCACAAAAAGTCAGTAAAATACTTTCACTAAAAGTGAAAATTAGCTGTTCATTAACTCCTCTTCAGGTCATCCAAGAGTCGACTTTTTGTCTTTGGTAGATCATTAAAGATGTTTTAGCCAAAACGGTGATCCTTTGTGATGTATAAAATGCAAGTCAGCTGTTTTTGTGCCTTTTGAGAAGGTGTAAAAAATGCAGCCTCTTTGTGCCTCTTATACACTAGGTTTCAAGGGGAATTATTGGTCTGTGAGAGAAATAAAAATGTTCTGCTTAAGA
Source organism: Danio rerio (assembly GCF_052040795.2). Lineage (NCBI taxonomy): Eukaryota > Metazoa > Chordata > Actinopteri > Cypriniformes > Danionidae > Danio > Danio rerio. Next base: position 27,305,690 of record NC_141036.1, on the reverse strand, counting down.
AGAAAACAGCAGAAATGTCAGCTACTGAACATATTGGAAGTGAAGTAAATTAATAAGATTTTTTGTTCTTTATTTTATTTTATCTCTTTAATTCTAATTGAGAAATGTGCAGACATTTGTAAAATTAATAGAAATTTATGGTTGATTTTACAATTACATACAGTATTTTGAGCTTTTAAAGGAAATTTATTTAAAACATTTTAATAATTTTTTATTTATATATATTTATCAAGAATTCATTTATTGCCAAACACAAGTTTGTTTAATTATTTTAGCAGATTTCTTTTTTCTTAATGTTAGCAGGTACTGTCAATTCTGTCATAATATTATTATGACCCCTTGGTAAGGCAGTTTGTAAAATTATAAAAATTTATAATGAAATAAAAATAAAATAATAAAAAATTATAAAATAATAAAAATTATTTTAAATTCATTTATGCCAAAAATCATTAGAATGTTATGTAAATATAGTGTTCTATGAAGATTTTTAATATATTTACCACTGTAAAAAAATAAAAAAACAAAATCTTAATTTAGCACAATGCTTTCACTACAATGAGAAAATTGCTCCATATATTTTGTTTTTAATTATTTATTTTTATGTCATAGACTTGAAGAGTTTGTAATTAGACTATATGCAAAAAAAATGCATGATTGAGAGACTCGGCAAGCCTTTTTTGTTTTTAAAAGATGTCTAATAGATGTCTATTAGAGGTTTAGTCGAATTGGCTAAAACAAGGCTAAATTTGGGCTGTCCATCAAAATCTAATAGTTTTCTAGAATAGGCCAAAACTAGACTAGTCATTAAATAAACAAATGAATGAATTCACATATTAAAGTCTGTCTAATCTGGCTATTTGACGACTAGTCTAGTTTTGGGCTATTCTTAGATGTCTATTAGACTTTACTGACAGCCAAAACAATTTGTTTTAGCCAAGCTGTCTGTGTCTATTAGATGTCGATTAAACACAAAACTGTTTGCTGACTTACATAAATAATGCTTTTCAGCTAGGCTACCTACATTATATTGTAATATTGCTAAAATCTTATGAACTGACAAGGAGCAAAGATATTTTTAAACTTATAACGGTTAATAAAGGCTTTGGACATCAGATGCAACTAATTTCGCGCTTTTTTTTCACAGCACCATAAGTGGAAAGGATCGATTTGGCGCCATCTTGCGATTTAAAGTGATTGTTACAAACAGTCAATAATAAATGCAATGATTCTTGAGAAAACACTTCAAAAAGAGTGCTTGTGTTATTTTACGTAAAACATAATCTGAAATTAAATTGATTGCAGACTATTCTCTTTCATCCTATCGACATTTGTCATTTTAAAGCCTATACTAAAAGTAGTCCTATCCCATACGATTATTTTTCAGTAGATCATTGAAAACGTTCGGTTTTAAACACACAGCACAAAACCTATGATTTTATATGAATTATTTTAGTTGCTTTTGTTTCCGCCCATACACATAGCCTACCTCACATCTCAAAGCTCACAGTGCTGCATGCACCTATACTCCAAAGCTTTGTTGTTCATCCCGCCTTCCGCATCCCTCCCCCTCCCTCTCCTCCTCAGTCTTGTTGCTATGGAGCTAGATCAGTCTCATAAAATAATAGTCATTAAAAAATAAAATGTGCAGCCTGCAACCCAATTCACATTTACCAAAGCCAATTCGTAAATTCTTAATTGCACAAATATAATTTTTAATTCAAAACATATTTAAAGGATTCACTGAATTATAACACCGTTGCAACTTATCGAAATAGAATATTTACACACACACACACACATCAAATGTTTCATCAAGCATTTATGAACAATGTTGTTTATTTATGAATAATTGAATCTACATTCCTGACTAGGTCAGTAGGCATTTCTGTGTGGAGCTTGCATGTTCCCCGCATGGGCTTCCTCCGGGTGCTCCGGTCTCCCCCACAGTCCAAACACATGTATAGGTAAATTGAATAAACTAAATTGGCCGTGTAATAGTGTGTGTGAGAATGACTGTCTATGGATGTTTCCCAGTACTGGGTTGAGGTTGGAAGGGCATCTGCCATGTAAAACATATGCTGGATAAGTTGGTGGTTCATTTCGCGGTGGCCCTGATGAATAAAGGGACAAAGCTGAAGGAAAATGAATGAATGAATCTTCATTTAAAGTTGAAACCCTTGCATGGAGCGCTTGAGTTTAACACACACAAATTTAAGGCATTCCATGTGTGTGGATTTTCAAATGCAGGTTTAATGATTGATAAATACATAACATTATTCATAAATGTGTGATGGAAATCAATTCAAGAACTTTATATATACACGATTGTGTAAATATTATAAATGTATGGTAGGATGCATTTGTGTGCGCATTTGAGGAAATGTTTATGCTTTTTACTTGTCAATTCATGAATTGTTTTGAATTTACAAATTTGATTTCTGCATTTAACTGTGTTTTGTATATACAATGCAGATATGTGCATTTAGGAATTGTTTTGAATTGTACAAATGTATATAACTAAACATAGCCTTTATTTTTGAGACTAATCTGGCTCCATAGTTGCTGCTGCAGTTTTAGGTGAGGTTTCTGTGGCGCATGAATTCACTAGGGGGAAATGTTTGGCTCGGTATCCCTGCACTGGTTTGCATTTTATCTTCATTCTCTGGATCTTCCCTTCATGTGTAAGGAAAGCACTGACACATCTGCACCGCTTGGAGGCGTAACATTTAACGTGCTAAGCGCAGCATCGACGCAGTGCTTCACTAGCGCGCCTGTTCATTAAGGTGCTCAATTACAGCAAACAAGAACAAGAAAGCCCTGCCTGGAAACAGCACTGCAGTCATGGAAGCCTCAACAGGTTTGTCTGTTTATCGCATCTGTTTGTTTTTAAATGTATAACTGCATGACCAAATACATTTTACATTATGCACTATTGAGAAAATGAGACTGCTGTTTGTCATGAGTGACAAAATTTACAATGTCTTTACTATTGCATATTTTAATAACAAGACAATAATTAAACGCACTAATTCTTACTCTGTAGAACGCCCATTTGTTAAAATGATTTCATATTTACAGAATAAGTCATCGGTTCTGCAAGTGCGGTTAAACCTGTCCGCATAATGTAATTAGCCTATATTCTCATACGTATTAGTAATTGTTTATTCCTATTTTCACACTGCAGCTACTGCTACATTTTAAAATGCGTTATTACCATTGAAATGCGTTGTTTTAGAGTATAGAGTAATTACTGGAACTACATCATTTTATTGCGCTATTCTTTTGAAAACAGAACAAAATGTTGCAAAACACTGTCGTTACTTTTAACATTTTATTTTGTCAATGAAAGTGATTCAAGTCTTTTCATTCATTTCTAAATTCTATCAGGATTTGTAGCAATATATGAATAAATATAATATTTCAGAGTAACTGCCTCTTTAAGAGTGAATGCTCCGCTGTAAAATGCTGACCAAGTAGCAACAAACCTCTTAAGTTCAGCAGGACAGAACCGCATAACTGTGCTAGAGGCAGTTGTAGAGGAACAAAAAATCCGAACAAAATCAAATTGCTGTTTTTACATGCGCATAAGGCTTTCAGGTTATTGGCAGTTCCAACAGCTTTATTGAACATCACTAAAGTCCACTCGCCATTTAACTTTGGAGTCTGCAGTTACACCCAACCGGCATTTGCTGATCCTGCAGCCTCATCTCATTACGCCTCTAATCAATAACCGACACTCTCAGCTGAAAACACTTGAGTTTCCAAGATGCCTTCCACATTCTCAACAGCAAATTGAGATCACTATTTATGTGATTAGAGCTTTAAATGATTGCTGGGTGAATGTAATTAAGCTCAAAAGCTTGCTATTTGAGAGCTCATTAGACTCTGGCTGTCCAATTTGATGTTCATCTATTTATAGATTTAATAAGCATCTGTCCATGGTGCTGAACTCTGTCCCCTGCATTGCATTTAAAGGAATAGTGCACCCAAAAATTAATTTGACCCCATTATTTATCAGGTCATTCTTGGTGTATATGACTTTCTTCTCTTTGACAAACACAGTTGAGCATTTAAAAGTGCATAAATCCTATAAAAATCGAAAAACTAACCCCAACGACACCAGGGGGGTAACTCTTGTCTTATAAAGCAGATCGATGTGTTTTTGTATTTATAATATTTATATATTTTTCAAACTATAAACTATTCCTTTAAATTTGCTCCTTGTTCAATCTCTTTGCTATATTTCATATTAAGCCTGTTATAAGCATTTCTTTTGATATGGTGTTGTTAAAATATTTAAATGTGTGTACAGGGTCATACACGCATCTTGACCAGAGTGCCTTTCATTATGGTAAGTAGGCAGCTATGGCATTGAAATGTTTATTTATTGTTGAAACATGGTGTACTTAAACAGAGCATTTCATCACTGTTGTTTTCTGCACTCAGATTATGAAACGTTGCGGACCACGGGGGTCATCCTAGCTGTGGTTATGTTTGTAAGTGGGATCCTCATCGCACTGAGTAAGTGTTTTACATATTCACATGTTAGTATATACGACTCAATGAATGTGTGCAAATACGGCGGTGGTGTTAGATTGTTATTTTAAGATTGTGAAAGTGTCATCAAGAGCGGCATTCACCTGACAGTCAGTCCAATGCAGTTAAAACTGTGGAAAAAAAACACTTTCAGTTGACCAAGCTCTACAGCTGAGTGTGTTTCCTCAACACAACTACCCTGTTATACACTTTGTACATTTATTTACACAGCTTTGTGAGGAATTGGATTAAAGCTAAAAAATAGTGTTTTCATCTAAGTCTAAGAAACTTAAACCACACTGAACTAAACTTAACGGAATCTGGACTTTACTAGAACTGTGTTAAGCTGCTTTGACACAATCTACATTGTGAAAAGCGCTATATAAATAAATACGAATTGAATTGAATCAGTGTCAGTTCCTGGAGAGCCACAGCTCTGCACAGTATAGTTCCAACCCTAATTAAACACACCTGATCGAACTAATTAAGCCCTTCAGGCTTGTTTGAAACCTACAAGTAATGTAGTCACTAGAGATTGAGCATGCAAAATTCTCTAATGCGACACTGTGAAAAGGGGCTGGATTAAACAAGATGATTAGACATTTAAAAATGCAAGCGATTGGTCCATATTTTAAATTCCTATACAGAGAGGTCATGTTTTGATGTTGAATTGATCTTGTGTAATCACATGATGCGATTTCGCAAGTCAGAGTTCACCAAGCTTAAACTTTGCAATGCAGCAAACTGCGAAACTTGTTGCACGACTTTGCTTTTCCGGTCTGCCGCATTCACATGTGTATGAAAGAAAGTCTATGGGGAGAAAAGTGCACTGTGACCATGTCCTAAGTGTGTTGAAGAAGGTTTCTAAACTTTGGAGGGCTGCAACTCTTCAGGAACTGAGTTTGACACCCCTGAAAGTGAAAAAGACAAAGGAGATTTTCTGAAATTTGTGCACACACACTGTTTCTTTAACAAGTGTCATCCACAACTATTTGGCTTTCATTCAAAATGTTTTGATTCATTCTCTGATATCTGTGTGAATGGGGATTGTTTTGACAATGCTATCTTCTGTTAACTTGGAAACATAAAACACCATTGAGTCATTTGATTCATGTGAAAGTACACTGTAAAAAAAGAGCAATCTGTAAAGTTGGTTGTTTAAAAGGCAACTAGTCACCAAAATCTTAGTTAAAAATAGTAGAAACTAGTATTTTACAGTAAAATACCGTATTTAATTAATTTAGTGTTAATACACCAATATTTTGAACTATCTTGCACATTGTACTTTTGTTACACAGAAACAATAGAAAATCATATAATGAATGATTATCACAAAGAGTTTATCCAGTAGCAGAGAAAACTAAGATATAGAAGGTGCACAGTGTCATTCGCACAACTACTTAACGTAACACACATTACATTACAACTAATGTAATGCTATAAACAATATTGTAATGTGAAGTGGGACTCAGGTTTATTAAACAGAGATGGTCAGGCAAGCAACAGAAGCAAACAGATAAGCAGGTCAATAAGCAGGTGAATGGTCAAAAGGCAGGCAACATACAACGTAAGCAAACAAACAAACAAGGTGAGGGTCAAAAACACAGCAAGGCAAGGAAACCGCATCAAAAAGTTCACAGTCAGAATAACAAGACTCAGCAATGAGGCTGTCAGAGTGAACTGTATATATGTGAGTGTTATCAGTCCATGAGCAGCTTCAGCTGTGTGAGTCTAATCAACGGGAAACTGGAACAGGTGTGTGTGTTCAGTGTAAGACTGGAACTTGTAGTCCATTTAATAAAGGATTTGTAGTTCTATGCGATGCTGTGTGTTTACCAGCGATCTGCACAGGCTGGATTGCTGGTGATCATGAGAATTATTCATCAAATTAGATGTAACATAAAGCTCTAATGTACACTGATAAAAAAAATAAAAAAAGAACTATAATAATTTAACAAAAAGCATAAAAAACAACTGTTATCCAGGGAGTTCTGGGAAACAGTTATGGTTGTTCAATGTATTTATTATGGAATCTTACTGCTAACCTGTTTACAGATTTTTTTTACTGTAGCATTTTAATATTTTCTCTGTTTGTGAGTCAACAATTTCAACTAATTACACCCCTAACCCCCCCCCCCCCCCCACCACTCACAAGTTTGACCTTTTGTAAGATGTCATTCAATCAAACAAGTCAAATGTTGCTCAGTGTGGTGTCAGGAACACAATCTTACCAAAGAAGTTGAATTTTTTTCATACAGTGTCACTTAATCTACAGGCAAGTGAATGTAAAAATTTTGTACAGTATATTGTTGTTGTGTAGACATAGGCTTAAATGAAACTCGATGCATTTCTTCCAAACTGACCTGAGCTAACTCCAGTCGCAGTCCCCCTCGATTACACATTTCATCTCCTCTAAATGTTTTATCCCTGACAGGTAAAAAGTGCAAATGCTCAAAATCCAAGTAAGCGTTTTTCCCACATAAATGTACAGCCTTGACTGAGCATGTGGAATGACTTGAATACTGGATGAGGAAACATCCTGAACGAAAAAATAAAAATAAAAATAAATGGAACTGATGGTGCCATGTCTGCTCAGTGGAAAGCTCTATGAATGCTGCCCCTGGTGGATTGGGTTCTCGAGAGACTTTGAGTTTACCAACACTGTCTATCCATTTAAACAACAGCACCTGACCTCTGACAGAACACCACACTTATGGTTTTGGAATGTTATAAAAATGGGTTTTTATTTCGAAATCCCAAATGACTAACTGGACATGGTGCTCTTTTTGTGGGTGGACAGAGTTTACCGACTGATAAAATGCTCAGCATGTAATCCTGATGATTGATATAATGATTTCAGGCCCTTGCTAACCAAGAAACACCAATTACATTTGATTAAAGTGCCCTTTTTATGCTGTTTTAGAGATTCCTCATTTTGTTTTATTGTTCTCCCTCAATATGACATCCATCCATTAATGTTCTCACAATGTGGATTGCAGCATCACCTCTTTTCTCTAAATCTCTCTTTTGATTGGCCAGATGAAAAATAGACAAGACAAAAACAAAGTAAAAACAAAACATAAGCCAAACATACAATACCTCATTGTTTGTGTGTTAGAAATGTTACAAACATGCAGCTGGAATGACCAACGACTCATCTCAGATAGTTCAGAATTGTCGTTTTTAAGGAGACTTTAAAGTGTTAGTTCACTCAAGAGCTGAAAATTCACTCACCAATATCTCATCATTCACTCGTTTCAAACCTTTCTTCTGTTGAGCACATATTACAGTGTTTCAGCAGGTTTCAAGTCAAATTTAAGACTTTTTAAGACCCTACTAAGAAAATCATTAATGAAAATTTAGACTTATACAGAGCTAAACACTCTAGATTTTTTTTCTAATGCCAAATTTATTTTTTTATTTTTTTACTTGTTACAACAACAACAAAAATGTTTTGTTGATTCTTAGCCATATCTGTCAAAAAACAAAAAACAAAACTCTAGTTTATATCAATTTTTCAACATAATGTTTAATTTTTTTAAATGACAAGTTTAATATTGCTGAAATATAATATTTCTTATGGACATGATTACATGAATGATCAAAAATTTAGATTTGTCGGCTTTTTGTCTAAATGGATTGAGGGAAACTCCTGTTCAACATAATGCTTTTCTGTTATAAAAGCTTGCCTATTCCATGTCTATTTATAAATATTATGTCCGCTCCCTCTTACTTTAGAAAAAAGGTTTTGTATAAATAGAAGATCATGTAAAGGGAAAATTTGCTGTTATTATCGCGAGGAAATGTGTAATTGCTTTATAGTTTTCCTTCCCTGATTACAGAATTAAATTTTCATTTGTCTGTAAAAATGTCTAATAACTGTTATCTCTTTGTTGATGATTGGTGGATGGATGTTGGACTGATTGGGTAGTTTTACTTGGACAGAGGAAAATTAAGACATGTTTTAAAAAATGTAAGACCTACAACACAATATTTCAGTCAATTTAAGACTTTTTAAGGCCTAAAACTTTGCTTTCGAAATGTAAGACTTTTTAAGACCCTCCCAAAACCCTGAAACTAAAATATAATGAAGCATCTTATCACCATAGACTTCCACAATGTTTGTTTTTCCTACTATTGAAGTCAATAGTTACAGATTTTCAGCTTTCTTCAAAATATCTACTTGTGTGTTGAACTCAAGAAAGACACTTAAAAATGTTTCAAACTACCCCTTTAAGTATTTATTGTGCATTTTAATCATTGAAATCTTGTTGAACTTTTACGCTCATGTCTAAAACAAGTAAGGTAATGTCTAAAAAGCATAATAGGGGCACTTTAATGTGGATGAGCATGCCTGCTTAATATTCTGAAGTGTTTTTGGCTTTGTTAAATATGTTTTGTTTGTTCTTACGACAGATCTAGTCCAGTGGAAGGCCCTCCGAAGACAGAAGGTACAGCAAATCAAACATCAACTCATGATACATTCAGAAATATCACCCTATTTTATTGATCGCTTGATAAATGTCTTTTCTTTCTTCTTTTAGTTCCCCCTCAAACAGTGTAAAGCAGATGGCGTATCAGAGCGGCCCATTTCAGCGAGAGGAAATGCTCAGACGCACAAGGTTACTTACAGGAATGAGAGGGAAAGCAGAACATGCTTGACCTCTTTTTGTAACTTCAGCCTAAATGCTGATCTACTGCTGTATTTTTAGCTCTTACAGTTGTGCTAAATCATGTCCCTTTTGTCCCACAATTCACCACACACCTCAGCTGATCACAGTTGCTTTACTTATGCATGAACAGTTCAGTTTAATTACTACTATATGAGGCCTAGTTTAAAAAAATGTCTGAAATATTTATGGCAACCAAGATGAATGATTGAAATTTAACATCAGACTGTTTAAAGTTTACACAAGTAATATAAAATTTAAATTTATACTCGTTTACATTTTATTAAAAAGCTAATTCGCAACACTTGAGCATGAAATGTCGCACAGTTGCGTGTCGAACCTGTGTAACTTGTGCATGCCAGGTTTCAACACTCTGTAAGACAACCGTGTAACGTTCTAATAGTTTAAAATGCATTATGAAGCAAATTTATAAGTAGAATTTTTAATTTTTCTGTAACTTATTACCAGTAAAACCTTTAAAAACAACCTGTAAAGTACAGATATTTCCCGTTTACACATTTATTAGATCAGTAAAAACATAATTATTATGCAGCTTCACATAACATTTGAGGGCTAAGGTAGAAAAAATAAGTCTTGCCTTAAAAATTCATGGTGCAACTGAATCGAATACAGAATTACCAACAGACTACTAACGGAACTACATCACAATTTAAAAAACCTCATGAGAGTCTAGAGAAATCGATCGCATGAATATTTGAATGTATTCCAGTGATGAAAGCACTTTAGAAAGTAATGTTTAGTTACTGAATATGAAACAATTGAACTGCAACTGAATGTATGCATTTATGTATGTATGTGTCTCATATTAATGAATGAAAAAGCATCTGTGTACATTTAAAAGAATGAATCACTGCTATTTTCAGTCAGCATGTTTGTGAAGGAATGCTTAATATCTCTTTCAGTCAGTCGTGGTGTGCGTGCGTGCGTGTTTGTCTTGAAGTGAAGTAAATGAGTACAACTAAACATTCACATCAGTCATAATGAAGAACACATCATATATACAGCTACTGTATGTAAATGAATACAACTACTGTATGTCAATGTATTTTATTAGTCACGCAAACATTAGTCATGTACCAAAGGCATTCAGCTAAATAAAACATACTGAGTTACAAAGATTTATTCTTTCTTTAATCTGTATTTTCAATAGCTTCACGTAGTTTGGCTTGGTCATTTGATGTATAATGCAAAACGTGTATATTCATGAATAAAACGGCAACATCAAATCATCAAAAGACGTTACTCTTCATACACAATATTTAAAAGAAAAACATTGTACATACAATCAAGCAGAATTTAATGCTACCTCAAATACATGCAGAAATGGGTTTTGTTTCATTCATTGTGTTGGCAATGTTGTGTACACTGTAAAAATCATTGCTGCCTAAAATGTTTTAGTTAAATCAACTGAACTTTTCTAACCATCACAACTTACTTCAGTCACATTAAAAATATTAAGTTAACCTTTGTGTGATTAAAAAAAGAATATTTCGATTACCTGCTTAAATTAAAGGAACAAATACATTTGTCATATCATTTTCACATGAGCAAATTTTGACAAATGAAATCACCGGAAGTAAATGTGCAGTTCGTTTTCAGCATAATTCTGATAAATTCACAAACCTCTCTTTGTTTTTACAAGAAAGTGACATTAGCGTGTGTTTTCCCTCGCGTGAATTTCCAGAGGGACTCTGGGTACTTTAGCATGATGAATCATGCACGTGTTTGACTCAACAACAAAAACAACAACAGTCTCTAATATCTAAAGTCTTGATACAAGACGGACAATTTCCCCACATCGAACATCTTTTCTTTCACTCTGCTGAATGAACATCGTGAAATCACATTAATGACTGTGGTGATAGACCTCATTCTGGAACTTCATTCTTGAAGACAAAACTACCTTCATACCTGAGAAGCCTGTGACATTTCACCCCCTCATATACGACTCATCAAAATATCACAGACACGGAAGGATGACACATCTATCAATTGTGCTTCACATAAAGAACTGCGGTAGAATAAATAACTCATCTTTATGTAACTTTAAGAGTAAAAGTAACATGAGCAGAGAATAGTATGCATCACATAAGCCATATAAATACAATTGAAAACATAAAATAAGGATATTTCACTGCTACAGTGAGCATATAAGAAACCAATATGGTTTGTAATTGAGACTTGACGGACTCCGACAGCCCTTGTGATGATTTCATTGAAATCAGTGTTCAGTAAAACGCTGATGTTCAGCATTTGAATAAACTGTCAAGCAGCTTTATGTTACAGAATCAATTAATGATCCTTTGCAAAAAATACACTGTCATACCAAAATGATGCAAGTTGGGAATTTTCTCATAAAAGAATACTGTAGATAACCCGATCCTTCTCCAGAGATCTTCTAGATTCATTACAGGCAGTTTTTGTTGATCTGTTTATCTAGTTCAGGCCTTTAAAGGCACAGTTCATCCCCCATAATAAATATTATATATAATAAAACACCTTCAAATGGTTTCAAACCTTTGTGAATTTCCTGTTTCTGTTGAACACTTAAGATACTTTGAAGAATGTTTGTAACCAGTAAACAGTAGCTGAGTTTCCATCAGCTGCACTTTGAAGTATCTCATGAGAAATGATTGATGGAAATGACAAATTTTGAAAGAAAATTTCAAAATTCATATTCATTCATTTACTTTTCAGCTTAGTCCCTTTATTATTCTGGGGTCGCCACAGCAGAATGAACCGCCAACTTATCCAGCATATGTTTTATGCAGCGGATGCCCTTTTAGCTGCAACCCATCACTGGGAAACACCCATACACACTGAAATACACATACACTACGGCCAATTTAGCTTACCTAATTCACCTACAGCACATGTCTTTGGACTGTGAGGGAAACCAGAGCACCTGGAGTAAACACATGCAAACACGGGAGGACATGCAAACTCCACACAGAAATGCCAACTGAGTCAGTCGAGGGTCGAACCAGCGACCTTCTTGCTGTGAAGCGATTGTGCTACCCACGACACCACTGTGTCGCCCCAAAATCATGTGAATAACGAGAGATCAAACATTACATCCGTGACTAATCAGCTGTTTCTGCTGATGAGGCTTTGTTTACTGTTGGTTACTAGGTTACCAATACTACAGTTAGCCACTCCAAGAACTTCAAAGATATTTACACTAGATGTCACGAATGACACCTATTGTTGTCTATTGGAAGAAATGCATCAATAGAGCCACCATTTTAGAACAGGGTGGTGCTCCTTTTAAATTAATGTGCGAGTAAGGTGCAGTAGAGGAATGGCCATCCAGAACAATAGATGTATATACATATTATACATACATCTATGATCTGGAGTTTTCCCGGTGGTCAGTATGCAAATGTTTTTAAAATTATAAAAATTATCATTTTAGATCGCTTTTCTATAGCGATGGATGAGTGACCGCATGGGCATCGCTGACAAAAATCATATGCTTGTGTGCATGGAAGTGTATTTTCCTCCCTCCCTTTTAAATTCGATGTAATCCATGTCCTGAAACACACCCCCTCTCCTGCTTTTAATTCTCATTCTAACGGAGGGAGAAATTCGTTTGTAAATGAATCCCCGTTATGAACGATTTGTTCACTTAGCCGACAATAATACACAGTTCTAGCACCGCAGCATCTTGTTGTTATATTTTATTTACCTTGTTTGCTGATTTTATTCAACAAAACTAGCATAAACTAAGAATTCAGTGCGAGTTGGTGCTACTTTGCCTTATGGTGAATGCAGTAAGAGGCTGTATTATCATCAATATTTGTTGAGCACAAAAGTTTGTAACATACAAAAATGTAAAAATCTAAATCTTACCTATAAAATGTTCTGCCTTTGTTCTTTGTTTTTTTTTTGTTTGCTCATTACTACACTGGTACGCAGTGCAAAAGTCCAGCATCTGACTAGTGCGGTTGAATGACATTTGTCTTGGAGCACTGTACAAATGTGGCGGCACTATTGACGCATGCTCAGGGTGCGTATGCGATATCTAGTGTGTATATCTATGTACCAACTTGAAGGAAAGCCAACCTCATATTTGGATTTTTTCGGTAACACTTTATAATAACTACACACTATGAACCATTTATTAAGCATTAGCAAATAGTAAATTCATTATCTGTTAAGCATTAACTCTACATTAACAAACGTTAGTAGTCAGTTTAGTACAGCCACAAATGCTGTATTCTTGACTTATAAGCACATGTGTAATGTGCTTAATCATTGTATTTTCATACTTTGTTATTATTATTTTTTTATTACTAAAATAACTATTGCATCATTTACAAATGAATTATTTGAGAGAAGTTGCTGGTTTTTAAGGTCATTCAGAATGCAGAAGTAAATGATTAATAAACTATTCACATTAACATTTATATGTCTTATTATTCAGGCATATAATAATAGTGTGTATAATAAATGCTTTATTAACTCAACTTCATGCAGTTTTGTGACCTAATCTAAAGTGAGGATTATTTAAGCTTTATAAATCCCTTATAAATGACAATTAAAGGCTCAGTTAAATTCCAAACAGGAAAAAAGAACGTAACTGACTTTATTCATTTCTATTCATGTAAAGATACACAAATGTAACTGTATTAAATAAAAATATATATATTTGCAATCTTAACTTTTAAACATCTAAACATCAATTAAACAACATTTAAACATCCCCAAATAACATTGAAATGTTGTATCATAAAATGTTAAATAATATTGTTTTATTTTTTTATATTTTGACACTCCTGTTATTCAGCTATTTTTTTTTCTTAGATAAGATTGCAAAGATTGTTGTTCATTTGATACTAATTTAATTGTCACCTATAACGGATTTATAAAGCATAAAAAGTCCTTACTTTAGGTCACAAAACTGCATGAAGTTGAGTTAATAAAGCATTTATTAACATACCAAATTAACTATTAATATATGCCTGAACAATAAGATATATAAATGTTGATTTCAATTGTTAATTAGTCTTTTACTCACTCATTCTGAATTATCTTAAAAACCACAAACTACTCTTAGATGCAAATGGATAATGCAATACTTCAGTTAGTCATAAAAAATCACTCAGTCACAAAGTATGAAAATACAATGATTGAGCACATCAAATATGTGCTTATAAGTCAAGAATACAGCATTTGTAGCTGTAGCTATAAACTGATTACTAACGTTTATTAATGTAGAGTTAATGATTAACAGATAATGAATTCACTATTTGCTAATGCTTAAAAAATTATTCTTAGTGTGTAGTTAATATAAAGTGCTAGTGTTTTTTCTTGTTTGCAAATACTTGAAAGATTCGCTTAGGATGAAAGCAGACTTCCACACTGGGGAAAACATGCTTCGGTGGTCAATGACGACAGGTTTTCAACATTCTTCAAAATATCTTTGTGTTCAACAGAAGAGAGAAGCTCAAAAATATTTGTAAAAGTAGATGGCGATAAAATAATGACTTAACTTTCATTTTGGATGTCTTTAAGCCCAAGTACACCTAGTTTTAATTGCTTAATTATAAATACACATGCTGGGTGGATGTGTATACTTTGGATTATAATTCTCTGTAAAAGATCCATTCAGCCAATCAAATCCTAATGGGAAATTACATAATGTGAGGATAAAATGTTTTAAAATTGTTGTTTCGTGTGCCTACTGTGATTTAATCCAGATAACTGCATCTCTATTGGAGAAGGTGGGGAACGCCGGAACTGAAAATCAGTCCTAGTCACTCTTGATCCTGTAAGGATGCAATACGCCGCCTAGAGGAGGCACTTTTCTTCTTTAAGAGGAGCTTGAGCTGAGGAAGAGAGAGAGAAAATGTCAGCCAGTGTTTCTTATTCTTTTCACATCATGTTTTTTTTTTTTTAATAAGCTCAAGTACTATCTGAACAAGACAATAGTTTGTAGGGCACTGTATATGCATGAGTGCTTCTGAAAGCTTGCTAATAAAGCAAGGCTGCTTACTCTCTCTCCTTTGTCTCCGCTCTGCAGTAAATGTGCGGGCTGGTCATTTTCCAGGTTGCGGATGCTGGGATCAGCACCATGTTTCAGCAGCAGCTGGATCAGTTCCTCCTGATAGGGATTTCCATGCAGACCTGCGGCCATGTGTAGAGCAGTGTGCCCATGAGCCTGAGAGGAGACAAACATTACACAGAGTATGATATATATATATGAACTCTTGCTCTTTTTTTTTTTTTTACTTTATATGTCCCACAATTCACAAGAGAATAAAAGTAGCGATGATTGATTAACATTATTTTGGGTCCACTCTACTGTTAGTGACTTGTCTGTGAGGAATATCGCGCATTGTGTTGCCAGGTTTGCCATTTTCTAGCAGAGTTGAGATGCTTTCATATTATTGCCACAGGCCGAAATGTGCAATTTCAACTGAATATGAACACAATTTCAGCCAAGGTGTACACAGCTGGGATAGCTTAATTAGCATTGTTTTTTTATGAGGATCTGGCAACCATGATTGCAGACGATGTTCCATTCACACCATCAACGATAACATTAGTCTATTTCAATACAGGGATTACAAAAATACACAAGCTCAAAGAATTAAATCAGTGGGTGGTTAGCGTGTGCGCACTTAGGATGTGTCTGAATCCACTTTTGCTATTTTACGAACAGGAAAAATGGTCGGTGTGCCCGGCGCATGCTAAAAAGGTTATCCTTATTCTCTTAATGAGTTATCTACCATTCCTTTTAAGAGTTGTGGTCACAACGGTCACATTCAATATCTACATAGCAGACTTGTGGAAAACGGTGGCAGACAGTGGAAAAACTGAACGCTTCACTAGTGAGGAAACAGACATGTGTTGTGATGTGAATGAGCCGGATTGCACCAAAAGCACCGTGAAGTCAAGAAGGCATGAGAGGAGGTAATGGTTTTTATATTTATGTAGACAATAATCACCTTTTACATTTTAATTAATTAATTATTTTGAATTAATTAATTAATACATTAATTAATACATTAATTAATTAATTAATACATTTTAATTTTCATTTTAAAATATGTTTGTGTGCCCCTGTGTGTGTAATAAGCAGCACGTACATGTGTTGTAGACCCACCTACAGGTGCATATAACTAACATGCTCTTAAAAAAAAAAAACTTGCACGTATACTTGGCGTATTTCAGTGCCTCATAAAAGCAACATGCCAATAATTCAACTTTACACACCTCCTTTTTAGACTAGCATGCTCGTGGGCACAAATGAGGTCAAATACATTTGATACAACTTGCGGCGCAGAATATGAAAATGATTCCAGTGCCGGGCGTAAACTAAACTAGCAAAAAACATTTGCGTCTGGCACTGGGAGTGTGTGATATGCCCCACTGAGTTGTTCACTCAACCAATTCATTCAAAAAGAATGAAGACCATTCACAAAGGCAACAAATTACTGTAATGAGTGAGTCACTGGTTTAGTCACTTAATCAATTTATTTAAAAAAAAAAACATTTTTAAAGGAATGAAACTCTTCATGTCTTCATGAGCAATTCGATGTGAATCATTTAACCAATTTGTACAATTCATGTATGAAACAAATTACTGGATTAATGAGTGAGCCATTGGGTCGTTCGCTCAAATGATTCATTTTAGAACTTTTTAATTATTTAATTTAAACCGAATTTTTATGAGTGACTCAGTGAATCATTTAAACAACTTGTTCAAAAACTTAGAATCTTTCAGGAATGAAACACATATTGTATATTTAAGTGAGAGAGTTTTTTTTTTTTTACGAAACTAATTTGTTTAAAACAAACAAAACTAAAATTCTTATTTTTTTTCAGGAATTTCAAACATGATTTAATAACCAATTGAGTGAGTTGTTTATTCAATTTGTTCCAAACAACTTCAGGCTGAAATTACTTTAATTAAGAGTTGGTCTTTGAGATTTTTACTCAAATTATAACATAAGTGGACATACGTCTTTCACAAAAACAACTTATTAAAAATTATTACAAGAACAAAACAGGTGTTTTTGTGAGTCCAAATTTAGTTTTTCTGATGGAGCAATAAACAAGACAACTTCATTGAATATAAAATGTAAGCTGTTCATCATAAACATCTTGTTTACATGCTCAATAGTATATATATATATATATATATATATATATATATATATATATATATATATATAATGTTTGGCATGAGGTGAGTGTATTATTAGCTACACTGTAAAACCCAATAGTCAACGTTATCAATGAAATGAGTGCAGTTGCCTCAAAATTAACTGAAAGTTAATTCTACTCATTTGAAAAGAGTTTTGAACTCAGTGTTGAAGGTAATGAGTTAATTAAATACTTCATTACTTTAGCTTAAATAGAGTAAGTTCACAGTACTGATATAGATTCGTTTTGTAATGGTTTGTAGCAATCAGTTTCCTCAAACGGTTTGAGTAGCCTTAACTTATTAAGTTTTACAGTACTCAGTTGGTTTGAGTTCTCTTCATTTATTGGCCTTTACTGTGCTCAAATCGCTTCATTTACTCAGAGTAAGTTCACAGTACTCATTAGAATTAGTTTTTGAACTTAAATGGTTTGTTGCAATCGGTTTCCTCAAATGGTTTGAGTTACCTTAAATTTTTGGGTTTTACAGTGTACTTAAATAAGATTTCATATGTGCATGATTAAAATCAATATAATGCTGTCATCATATGACTCTCACTTTCAAGTTGATGAACTCCTGCATATTAGGGAGCTGATGGGCTAGAAGGACGCGCACAAGATGGATATTCCCCTCCTTCACTGCCAGGTGAAGAACTGTCTTGTTGCTTTTGATTTCCTGAAAAAGAATAAAAAGGCAAATTAGTCAACAAAGTGAAACTGATGAGACTTCAAAGCTGGCATGACTGAGGTTTCCTACCCGCGTGTCAAAAGGAAACCGCACTATGCGGAACAATGACAATATCAGTTGTTTGTCTGTCTGTCAGAAAGGAACATTAGGGAAAGATTTGATTCCTATATGGTGGAAATCTAAACCACAGTGTGTCAATATTAGTATCTGTAATTCTTGGTTGCTGCTGCTAACTTCATAAAAAATGAAGTAACATTGTATATACATTTCCATTTAAAAGATTGGGGTCAGTCATGGTTTCTATAGAATATTTTTTCCTTAGAACTGAGATTAGAATTGCTTCTGACATACTGAAGTTATGACAATTTTGCTTTAAACAACAAAAATAAAAGTACTTAAAATATAAACAAATTAGAAAACAACTATTGTAAATTTCACAATAATAAAAAAGACCCAAATCTTTCAGAAATATATATATGATTCATCAAAAATTATTTTAAATGGCTTTACTGTGTTTTTTTCCAGTTGAAGTATGTTAATGTGGTCTATTAGGGCAACTTTTGGCAAAGATTAATTAAAATTGACCCTAATATTGTTGGCATTAAACTGTGATGAAAATATAAAACCGTAAAAAAGCCATTCAAGGGAATACCTGACTGAGAATTGAAGCTCCGGCATTTATAAGAAGCCGCAAGCACATAAGTTTATCTTCTGCTTGATTCTGTAGACTGCCATCAGCCAGCCATGTTGAGGAGGAGGAGGAAGCGTTTATAGCCTTCATCGTGGCACTGTGAGAGATCACTGCACAGTGCAGAGGAGTCAGACCTAAAGACAAAAGATAAAACCAAGACGTCTTACATCTAAGTGTGACCATTCAAAATGTAAGTGACTTCTGTTTCTTTAGTGAGATATTATAGAAGTCTATTAAATAAAGAAAAATCCTGCATGTTTTCTTTAAAAGCAGCAATTTCTCTTCAACTGAAGAAAGATAGAAAACTAGCAATTTGAATTAAGAGGGGGTGAGTAAATTACCAGGATATTTTTATTCTATAACAGCTAATCTCCCTCAGATCACTCAGTAGAAAAGTGAAAGGAGAGCTTATATATGATTATAGGTTACAAGTAAATTAGATATTATATAAGAAGTTATGTGTAATGAATAAAGTATGGTAACTAATGGACCCCTAACGGTCAACAGCATCTTAAATCCTTGAAAATGTTTAATATTTAGATTTTTTTAAAAACGTATGTATATATGTAAACGAGTTTGCGACCAGCGCATTCCACCTGCAGGACCAGATGGTTGTCGTTTGTATTAGGATAGGATAGGATAAACTTTATTTGTCCCCGAGAGGAAATTTGTCTGGGCAAAAAGGTGCTACAAAATTGTTATAAACAGACAGTAAAATAAAATAAAAAATAAATAAATAATAGTATTATAATGGTAAATAAAGTATTGGACTATCTCCACATCCCCTGTTCACATCCTCTGTTGCGATGTTATGTCTATGTCCATGTGTTTATGTGCTTGTTCTCTCACTGCCCTACTTTAAGTCTGGGAGGGGCTTTTTTCACCTCCCTTTTTCCTAATGTATTTTATTTCCTCTTTCTAAAGCTACCTCTCGTCTGACCTGTTTTCCCCTGAGTGAAGTTTGTGTATGGTCGGGGGCGGTCCAATTTCGCTACATGTAACAGTGCATGTGAAATTTATTTATTCATTTTCTTTTTCCTTAGTCTCTTTATTGATCTGGGGTTCTGCCACTGCAGAATGAACCGGCAACTTATCCAGCATATGTTTTACACAGCGGATGCCCTTCCAGCCTCCACCCATCACTGGGAAACATCCATACCTTCTCATTCACACACATACATTATGGACAATTTAGCTTACCCAATTCACCTATAGCGCATGGACTTGTGGAGAAATCCGGAGTACCCAGAGGAAACCCACGCAAACACGGGGAGAACAGGAGAACATGCAAACTTCACACAGAAATGGCAACTGACCCAGCCGGGGCTCGAACCAGCAACCTTTTTGCTGTGAGGCAATCACGTTACTCACTGTGCCACAGTGATGCCACAATGGTTACAGGTTTCAGACATTTTTCAAAATATGATGTTTTGTGTTCAACAGAAAAAAAAGAAACTCATAAAGGTTTGAAACAAGTTAAGGATGAGTACTGTAATTGATTGCAGAATTATTATTTGGGGGTTAACTATCCCCATAAAGAAATTTTTAGCTAAAACTGTGGTCCTTGTTGATTTAAAAATGCAGGTCAATGACTACTGCACTGAGAGTAAAACAAACAAACAAATAACTAATATAAAATAATAATAATATCTATGGCTCCTAACATATCATTGAGGTCTGATTAAGTGAAAGGATCTGCCAGGTCTTTAATGTATCTTCAAGAACTTTCTCTATTTATTTTGCTTTGCCTGTATTTCTTTTTTTACTTTGAAAGTGCACTAACTTTATTTTATATTCCTCTAACCACCACAGAAGATAAGATTTAAATACATTGTGGGTGGTCTAAGGGAGAATGAAATTAGGAACTACAATAATAATTTATGCGCTCCTACGAGTCCTTTCTTTCTTTCTTTCTTTCTTTCTTTCTTTCTTTCTTTCTTTCTTTCTTTCTTTCTTTCTTTCTTTCTTTCTTTCTTTTAAAATAAAAAATGCAGGATTTTTTTTCATAGTGGACTTTTATGGTGACAAGTGGTTTAAACGTCCAACTTTCAGTTTCAATGCAGCTTTAAAGGACTCTAAATGATCCCACCCAAGGAATAAGAAACTTTCCTAGAGAAAGAATAGGTCATTTTTAATTTAAAAATAAATATTTGTCTACTATACAACCACAAATGTTCATCTGGCACAAACTCAGAAATGAAAAGTAGATACATAAAAAAAAAAAAAAAAGACAAATCGTTTTGCTATAAGGCGCTTATTATTTAAGTATGACCATTTTACTTCGAAGCTGGATTGAAACTGCAATTTTTAACGTCTCTGTCACAATATGGTGAAAAAAACGGCAGGTTTTCTTTAAAAAGCTCTATTTCTTCTTGACTGAAGAATGACATGGAGGGTGAGTACATCATCAGGCGCAGTGGGTAGTGTTGTCGCCTTACAGCATGTAGATCGCTGGTTCGAGCCTTGGCTGGGTAAGTTTGTCACCTTAGAATTATAAGGTTATATCTGTCATTGTTGTCAAAATTTAGTTATTGACATTTTTTTTTATTAAATGACAACTTATTTACATTATGGGGTGTTTTTTATAAGGTGTTTACATTTAAAGACGTTTTATTTAAAAGACAAATGTTACACACATACTGTCTGCTATGGAATGCAAAAAGTTTGAAGCTCAATATCTCAAAATCATTCAGAACTCAGATAGAATTTTATAATTCCAAGGTGACGAGTTGGCATTTCAATGTGGAGTTTGCATGTTCTCCCTATGTTCGTGTGGGTTTCCTCTGGGTGCTCTGGTTTCCCCTACAAGTCCAAAGGCATGCGCTATATGTGAATTGGGTAGGCTAAATTGTCCGTAGTACAGTGTAGTGTGTGTAAATGAGAGCGTATGGGTGTTTTCCAGTAATGGGTTGCAGCTGGAAGGGCATTTGAGGTGTAAAACAAATGCTGGATAAGTTGGTGGTTCATTCCGCTGTGTTGACCTCTGGTTATAAAAGTAGTAGGCCAAAAAGACAGTAAATAAATAAACATATTCTGTATCAGCACGTTTTAATTTCTGGTTGAATCTTGTTTGCTAGAGTTTAAACAGTTTGCAGTTTTATACCTTCAAAATTACGAGCCTCCAGGTCCATACGGCGTCCAGCATAGAGAATAACCTATTAAAGCACAGTATTTTTAGATGCATGCTTTTGCGATATCGAATCATTAACATGTGGTGTGATTCTCTCACCTGCATGACCCGAGGGAAACCATACGTTGCTGCAAGATGAAGAGCGGTTTGACCATTGACGTCACAGATGCTGATGTCTGCCTCAAGATAGAGTAAATCCTGGACTATGTCTGGTTGATTGGCAGTTACAGCCACCAGCAAAGCAGTCTGGAACACAAAAGGTCAGTGAATGCATTAATAAACAGAAATATCATGAATAATTATGGATTAGATTTATCCAGTTTTTTTTGTTTGTTGGACTATTCACCTTGCCCTTGTGTTCTTTGGAGTCCAGCTTCCCCAGTCCATGAAGTTTCTCTGCTGCAGCAAATGCATATTCCCTCAGGCCTTTGGCAGTATAGATATGTAAAATGCTAACAGGGAGGAAAGACAAAGTTTCAGTTCTCATTTCATGCGCGAGCTCACTTTTCAATAAGGCTTAAGCTTACACTGTGGTTTCATTAGTTAAGAACTTTGAGGACCCTTCTGGTGAAGCCACTACTGGTGTTTTGCTGACAATTTAATTGAGAATTTTACATTAGAACAGTATTTGACCTGTTTGAATGAATGTTGTTTGGGCAAATGTCTTAGATGACTGTTGCTTTTAAAATATACTGCTTGTATTCATTATATGTGCACTTTTTTTTACAGTCCTGTATGATGTATACATACTAAGGCATAATAGTCATTACATTACCTGGTAACAATTAGGTATTTACCTAGGTACTCTCCCTAAACCTCCCTCCCCCTGACCACAACTTTAACACCTGTAGTTACCTTACATAACCCTAGTATGTAGGTGAGTTTACTGTAAGTACATGGTAAGTACATGTACTGTAAAATAAAGTGCAACCCATGCAGGTTTTAAAGAGTGTTTTTAATGATTATCAAGACAAAGTGAATTATTCAAAATTATTATTATTATTCAGAATGTTTAAATAATTTAGTACTGTAACTAACCTGTAATTTTAAAGTGTTTTTCAAGTTTATTTGTTTAAACCTTTCTACATATCATTACTTTCTCACTGTTTTAATACAAATTTTAAGCTGTCACACAACACCAAAGCTTTAAGTAATCATTAAGTAGATGTATTAAAATTATTTGACTAGAAACAAAGATTTGCTAAAAACTTATTTTTGCTACTTCTTTTATTGGCCATTTTTTTCTGGGAAAACAGTCCCAAAGATATGGGTGTAGGGCTCAAAAAAATGGTTTTAGTTTTTGTGAGAAATCTAAAACATTGTCATTTTTTTCAGCAATGATACTATTAAAGAAAAAAGTCAATAAAGACTTTAACACAAGATTGTTACAGCAGACCATGAACCCACAAAAAAGAGAAAACAACAGTGATAATAATAAGAAACATATTTTTTTTAGCTAAATAAGCAAATTAGAATAAAGAATTATGTTGCTGATGACTGTAGTAATCTTGCTGAAAAACGCGTAAATAATAATAAAAACACGTAAATAATAATAAACAAGCTTACATATAGCTTAGGAATGGTTTAACATAAAGTTTTGGCGGTTTTAAACCTTGACTTTTCCAAACTGCGGTAAACCTTGAAAACAGTTATCGTCCCATGCCTTGTGGTATATACTCTTTTTAAAGTTCACTTATAGGGATAGTTCACTCAGAAATAAAAACTCTGCCATTACTTACTCATTGTCCCCTTGTTGAACACAAATGTTTATAGTGAAGAACGCTGAAAAAACAGCCACTGACTTCCAGAGTAATTTTGTTCACAGTACTATGGATGTAGATTTAGATGTAGAATATCAATATTTGTGCCAAGGTATTTGTATGATTGCACATTTTTGACAATCTGATGAAATGAAAGTGTTTACCTGTGTGTGAGCAGCCTTCCTAATATCGACTATCATATCTTTTGTCTTTAATACATTTAACTGAAGATATGACTCCTCGCGCCATCTAACAAAATCACTACTCGACCGTTATTATACCGTTTCATTATCATAAAGTTGGCTGACAATGACAGTGTCATGTCTATTTTCCCACCTACTCTGGCACATATTTGTGTAAAGGATGTATAACTTATCCTTGCAACTTCATTTACTGGACCGTTTTTGGGAAAAACTTTATTTTAACAGTCCCAGAGTTATGGGTGTCATTCATTAACTCGTTCACTCATAGATTTTTTCTAACATTCTTCAGAATATCTTGTTTTGTGTTCAACAGAAGAAAGAAATTCACAAAAGTTTAGAACCTCTTGAGTTTCAGTAAATGGTGAGGTCTGCAACAATAGATCATACTTTCAAACTTTGTTTTCCATCTGCAGTAGTAAATCTCCACCCTGAACGACATTCATCAAGTTCCATTGACTTACGTGTCTCCATCATCGTCCTGCCAGGTGGTTCTGCTGTAATCCATGCTCTGCAGGAAGACTCGAGCCTCCTGCAGCTTCACCATGTCCATCTGTGGTCTGTACTCCTGGAGGCCGTACGGGCTTGAGTGATCCCCCACTCGGGACTCAGATGGCCAACACAAGCCTGAGCTCTGAACCGGGACCGATACAGTCAGGTCAGTCACTGCTGCAGTTACAGGGCACTCTGTTAAAGACTGTGAAAACAGAAAGACAACAGTCAGATAATTTTTCCCATCCTCCATATGGATTTTCATGCTTCAAATAGTTTAGATGTTTTAAGCCACAGGTAAGCTGACTCTTGCGCTATTTGGTTTCATGTTTCATACTGCACAATTGAACCAGGGTATTCATACACTGTTCAATCCTAAACTTTGGGTAAGCATCCTTATTTGCATATTTTGCAGTGTGATTCTATCACGTGACCTGTTTGTTTATTTAAAAGCACTATGTTTTGTATCCTCATATAATATATTGTTGACTTAAGTTCAAGGTTAAATGGTCTATTTTTCACTATAAATGATCATCTGGCATATTTCCTGTCAAAAAGTCCTCAAATTGTTAATACAAAGCGCATTATATTTGTAATTGTGCCCAAGTCCTTACCCCTAGCCCTAACCGATATTTACCTCTGAAATCAGAGGAAAGTTGTGGGTTAACAGGAAACGTGTAGAAGCCCTTTACCCTTGTTTATCCCTTATCTTTGAATCCAAGGTATTTGATTGGCTGTCAGCTGTGAAGCTTCTAGCACCGCATTCTTTCAAATGCATTTCTGCCAGTGCAAGTAAATATTGTTCGAGGTTACTCTGGTGCCACAGAACTGATCTGAGGGCATTTTTTTGCATATATCAGTGAACGTGCAAAAAGCAGAAGGAAACCAGCTATATCAATGTTTTAGACAGTCACAGACACACTGTGAATCATATATAAAGAGAAAGTCTGACGGTAATAGAAAATGTGACAGCTGGGGAAATAAGACATTGTTTCATTCTTACCTTTAAAGTCCTAAATGACACTGACATCACAAATATTTAAATAAGGACAATAATCTATAGATCAGAACCATACAGAGTGAAATCTCCACATTTAAATACACAGGATTAATGGGTAGCTTCAGGTTCAATATGAGATGTAAAACATTAATCCATAATGTTCTTTATTTGAGATCTAAGGTCTCGGCTGTGAAATGCCCTGTAGCTTAGAGTTCCTTAACAGGTGGGTCACGACGCATTTTAAGAAGTATTTTAAGTGTGTCGCAGAGTGTCCTTGTGATGCATGACTATAATTTGTAAAGACTTGTGAAAGCTTATGATGTTTCAAGTGCAGTTTATATGAGATTGAAATGTCATGTGAAGAGTTCAGATGCAAAAACCTCTAAATCAGAAATGGCCAAATTAGGGCCCACAGGCCAAGGTAACCTTTGATTTTGCCCACTACCACATCTGAGAATGATGGAGAGGGTTGGGGTGAACGACTTTAACAGATCCTCATTTCTAATTTGACGTAACCTTTTACGTTTGTTTGTTTGTTTTATTACTGAGCAACATTTAGCTAATTAATTGTAAACAAATCTGAGGTTTTTAAAACATACTGTCACTCGACAAATAGAGGACTATGCAGAAGACATTGGTGAGCAAATCATGGCAAAAACTTGTGTAACTCCATTCTGCTCTAAATTAGATTTGTTTTGTTTTTATTGTAATAAGATCATTATAAAATGTAAAAAAAAAATATATATATATACTGTATTAGTTATAATAAAGTAATGTTTTAATTTAGGAAATCATTCATGGCAACCATATTTAGCTTCAGCCCAGTAGCCTGAATAAAGTTCGGTTTTCATAAGAAAAGGTTTGGGCACCCCTGCTGTAAATGCTGTGTGAAATTTCAGCCTTCTATGTTTATGTTCAGTTATTTCACTTTTGAGGCAATAAAAATAACCTCTTCATAGCTATGAAAGTAAAATTACCGAGCCTACAGACACGAGCCTGAGGAAAAATTGTCATTTTAGAAGAAAATATCAAACTGCACAACTCTTCATGCTCTCTAAAACAGTGTTTCTGATAGAATGCAGCAAT
The DNA here is from genome assembly GCF_052040795.2 of Danio rerio. NCBI lineage: Eukaryota > Metazoa > Chordata > Actinopteri > Cypriniformes > Danionidae > Danio > Danio rerio. The sequence continues at coordinate 27,279,265 of NC_141036.1, read as the reverse complement.
CACCATTGTTAACTTCAATAAGAGAAATGAAGAAATCTGCTAAATGTGCGGTTTCAGCAACAACCCTCAAAACAGTGCTATGATAAAGTCCTGCTTGTTATACAGTGCTCTTTATACCTTTATACAGTTAAAAAGTTATACAGTTTAAAAAAAAAATCATTTGTACTAAATTGAACTAAAGCAGTTTTAATTTAACTAGAACTATACCAGTACTCTACACCACTCTACACCAAATTTCATATAATTTTATAATTCAATTTAATTTATATATATATATATATATATATATATATATATATATATATATATATATATATATATATATATATATACACACACACACACACACACACACACACACACACACACACACACAGTTGAAGTCAGAATTAACAGCCCCCGTTTTTTTTTTTTTTTTTTTTTTTAATTTCTGTTAACGGAGAGTTTTTTTTTTTTTTAAACTTAATTTCTAGAATAATAGTTTTAATAACTTCTCTCTAACAACCATGATGACAGTCAATAATATTTCACTAGATATTTTTCAAGACACTAGTATTCAGCCTAAATGGTAATTTAAAGGCTTAACTAGGTTAATTAAATTAATTAGGTAGGTTAAGATAATTAGGCAAGTTAGAGTATAATGGTGGTTTGTTCTGTAGATCTTAAAATATAGCTTAAAGGGGCTAATTATTTTTACCCTTAAAATGTTTTTTTTTTTTTAATTAAAACTGCTTTTTTAATAGTCGAAATAAAACAATTAAGACATTCTCCAGAAGAAAAATATTATCAGACATACTGTAAAAACTTTATTTGGGAAATATTTAATAATAATAATAATAATAATAATAATAATAATATTCAAAGGGGGGCTAATAATTCTAACTTCAACTGTATATGTGAATGAGAATGAGAACCATTGCTGTGGCTCTTACGTATAGCTGTGTTGTCTGGGCATCCTGGCAGTCTTGGATTTGCTGCGGGCTGTAGGCACTGGGAAGTGTCTGTCCAGTCTGAGTAAAGTTTGGTGCGCTGGAAGAGCTGGACATGAATGGGAACGCGCTGCACTGCTGATGAATGCTGGAAACATCCCATCTGTTGTATCGAACTGCTGCCATGTCTGTGTAGCTTACACTGGTTCCTGCAAAGAAAACAATCATCTTAAGACTCTCAATTCCAATTTTAAGATCTAAATTCTCATTGTGCTTAGATGGGTATTCTTACCAGCTGTAGGAGATTGTACTGATGCCAACACCTGCTGGAATCAATTTGGAGGATGATTAATGTTGTGGGACGAATAAAGCCTCAAGACATTTGTACTTTATTATGCTTGACTCACTGGGACAGAAGCTGCTCCACTAGCAGTATAAGATGCTGTCGAGCAGGATGGAGGTGCTGAGGTGGAGGTTTCTCTCTTTCTCTTCTGCTCCAGGAGTTTCTTCACTGTGGGAAGAGGGTAACACACCTTTTCCTTCGGAGCTGGGGAAACAGATTTTTTCTTTGCTGAAGCTATAACGTACAGGAGACTGGGATTTATTCTGAATACTCAGAACATTTTTGGCAAAGAAGATTTGTGAACATTATAGTAAAGATAAGTTAAATATAGCACACCTCAAGTAGTGCTTATTTTTTCGAGGTTAAATCATTAATTCCATTCTTTCATTAGAAAGAATGGCATCCAACAGTAACAAAAATAGAAGATTCCTATAGGTGTAAAATGCCTAATCTGATGGAGCTCAATAAAAAACAGACTGGTAGTTTTGTTTTGTTTTATTTTACACAATATATGATCATAACTTCCTCACGTACACTTACATACAGTTGAAGTCAGAATTATTAGCCCCCCCTGTTTATTTTTTCCCTGTTTTCTCTTTAACCGAGAGCAGATTTCTTCAACACATTTCTAAACATAATAGTTTTAATAACTCATTTCTAATAACTATATAACAGCTAATAATTAAAATCTAATAACTATACAGCAGGGGTGCTCAATCCTGTTCCTGGAGATCTACCTTCCTGCAGATTTCAGTTGCTACCCATATCAAACACACCTAAACCAATTAATTAGGACCTGAACACCACTTGATAATTACAGGCAGGTGTGTTTTGATATGGGTAGCAACTGAAATCTGCAGAAAGGTAGATCTCCAGGAACAGGATTGAGCACCCCTGGTGTACAGCTTAAAGTGACATTTAAATGGCTTGACAGGGTTAATTAGGTTAACTAGGCAGGTAAGGGTAATTAAGGTTACGTTTCGTTAGGGATAGGGTTTCGTTTCATTCTTTTTTTTATAGCACATTTTAATCTGTTTTTATATTATTTTTTTTTAAATTTTTTTTTATACTTGTCTCTCTTATTCCTGTTTATGTATCTGATTTTATAATGATGGTTTCAAAAAAATAAAAAAATTTGCCTAAAGGGGCTTATAACTTTATCCTTAAAATAATGTTTTAAAAAAAAAATTTAAACTGCTTTTATTCTATTCAAAATAAAACAAATAAGACTTTCTCCAGAAGACAAAATATTATCAGACATACTGTGAAATTTTTTTTGTTAAACATCATTTGGGAAATATTTTAAAAAGAAAGAAAAATTCTAAGGGGGGCTAATAATTCTGACCTCAACTGTTTATGCTAAGAATTATCTTTCACTGTGAGAAAATGTTCATTCTGCTTCCATATGCTTCGAATGCTTCTTCCTGTCAAAGAAATATTATCATAAGTAATTAACAAACAGGGTTTACTACATGAAAGGTTTTACCAGCATATCGACTGTTTATTTTGCAACATATAAGTTATTTTGAGTCATTTAGCAGGATTCTTTTATCCAAAGCAGCTCACAATTGAGGAGGCATTCAGCTATTCAACAAGAAGAGGCAATACACACAATAAATGCTAATTAAAGCTGCAAGCAGCGATGATAGGGACCTCGCACCCGGGCTCACCGCCGCCCGGTGACCTTACGATGACAGAGAACAGCGAACAATAATAATTTAAGCCAATTTATAAAAAAAGATCTAAGAAAATCACAGTTTTATGCCAAACTTCCTCCTGTCAGCAGGTGGCGCTATAACTGTGACTTAAGATTGGCATGTAGATGTCTTCCGGAGAGGAATCTTATCAACCATGTGAAGTTTCAGGCACATGGGACATTGTGTGGCTGAGTTATAAGCCAAACTACCTTCTGCCAGCAGGTGGCGTTATGACTGACTCAATATTGTTATGTGGATGTGTTCAGGAGCTGACTTTTATCAACCATGTGAAGTTTCAGGCAGATCAGAGATTGTGTGGAGATTGTGTTTTAAGACAAACTACATTCTGCCAGCAGGTGGCGCTATGAAAGACTCAATTTTATTATGTAGATGTGTTTAGGAGAGGACTTTCATCAACCATGTGAAGTTTCAGGCAGATCGGACATTGTGTGGCCGAGTTACAAGCCAAACTACCTTCTGCCAGCAGGTGGCGCTATGACTGACTCAATATTGTTATGTAGATGTGTTCAGGAGAGGACTTTTATCAATCATGTGAAGTTTCAGGCAGATCAGACTTTGTGTGGTTGAGTTATAAGAAATTCCTGTTCCATGGCGAAGCGTTGAGGTTTGTCATGCCACCACAGACACGCCCCTCTGCAAAAACTCTAGATCTTTACAATATATCATCGCTAGAGCTTTCAGATGACACCACTCTATTTTGGTGCTGATACGGGAAAGTTTGTGGAAGGAGTTTGTTACAGTGTCAAACATGTCATTTCCTGTGGCCAGCAGGTGGCGCTATAACTGTAACTGGATATCGGCACGTAAACCTGATCAGGTCAGGACTGTTATTAAATGTGTGAATTTTGAGGCAGATCGAATATTGCATGCCAGAGTTATAAAGACTTCCTGTTTTGTGGCGAATCATCAAAGTTTGCGAGGACGCCACGGACACGCCCCTCTGCGAAAACTCTAAATCTTCGCAATTTAACATCACAAAGGCCTTTAGATGACAAAACCAAATTTTGGTGTCGATCGGATAAAATCTCTAGGAGGAGTTCGTTAAAATACAACGCCTGAAAATGGCAAAAACGCAACTTTTTTACAGCAGGAAGTTAAAAATATCCGACTTCCTGTTGGGTTTGAGAAATGGCTCCCTAAATATATAAAGAACCTGAGAAAATGGAACATTCATGCCAAACTTCCTCTTGTCAGCAGGTGGCGCTCTGACTGTGACTTAAGATTTGCATGTAGATGCCTTCGGTAGAAGAATCTTATCAATCATGTGAATTTTTAGCCAGATCGGACATTGTTTAGCTGAGTTATATGTAATTTCCTGTTGCCAGCAGGTGGCGCTATGACTGTGACTCGATATTGGCATGTAGATGTCTTCAGAAAAGGATTTTAATCAACCATGTAAATTTTCAGGCTGGTCAGACTTTGTGTGGGTGAGTTATAAGCCAAACTACCTTCTGCCAGCAGGTGGCGCCATGACTGACTCAATATAATTATGTAGATGTGCTTAGGAGAGGACTTTCATCAACCATGTGAAGTTTCAGGCAGATCGGACATTGTGTGGCCGAGTTACAAGCCAAACTACCTTCTGCCAGCAGGTGGCGCTATGACAGACTCAATATTGTTATGTAGATGTGTTCAGGAGAGGAATATGATCAACTTTGTGACGTTTCAGGCAGATCGGACATTGTGTGGTTGAGTTATACGCATTTCCTGTTCCATGGCGAATTGTTGAGGTTTGTCATGCCGCCACGGACACGCCCCTCTGCAAAATCTCTAGATCTTTACAATATATCATCGCTAGAGCTTTCAAATAACATCACTCAAATTTGGTGCTTATATAATAAAGTTTGCGGAAGGAGTATATTACAATGTAAAACATGTCATTTCCTGTGGCCAGCAGGTGGCGATATAACTCTATCTGGATATCAGCATATAAACGTATTCAGGTCAGGACTGTTATCAAATGTGTGAATTTTGAGGCAGATCGGATAATGCATGCCTGAGTTATAACGACTTCCTATTTTGTGGCGAATCGTCAAAGTTTGCAAGGCCGCCACAGACACGCCCATCGATGAAAACTCTAAAGCTTCGCAATTTAACATCGCCAAGGCCTTTAGATGACAAAACCCAATTTTGGTGTCGATCGGATAAAAACCCTAGGAGGAGTTCGTTAAAATACAACGCCTGGAAATGGCAAAAATGCCACTTTTTCGCCACAGGAAGTTAAAAATAACCGACTTCCTGTTGGGTTTGAGATATGGCTCCAAGAGACTTTTTCGTATGTTTTGGCATGTTTGAGGTGTGTGCCAATTTTCGTGCATGTGCGTGATTCGTGGATCAGGGGCTCGTCCGTTTAATTTTTGTAGGTGGCGCTGTCGAGACATTTTGCCACGCCCACTTCATTATTGTTATGAAGATGTGTTCAGGAGAGAACTTTTATCAACCTTGTGAAGTTTCAGGCAGATCGCACATTGTATGGTTGAGTTATAAGGACTTCCTGTTCCATGGCGAAGCGTTGAGGTTTGTCATGTCGCCATGGACACGCCCCTCTGCCAAAACTCTAGATCTTCACAATATAACATCGCTAGGGCTATTAGATAACACAACCCAAATTTGGTGCTGATACGATAAAATTTGTGGGAGAAGTTTGTCACAATGTAAAACATGTCATTTCCTGTGGCCAGCAGGTGGCGCTATAGCTATATCTGGATATGGGCATGTCAACGTGTTCAGGTCAGGACTCTTATCAAGCGTGTGAATTTTGAGGCAGATCTGATAATGCATGCCTGAGTTATAACGACTTCCTGTTTTGTGGCGAATCATCAAAGTTTGCGAGGCCGCCACGGACACGCCCATCGACGAAAACTCTAAAGCTTCGCAATTTACCATCTCCAAGGCCTTTAGATGACAAAACCCAATTTTGGTGTTGATCAGATAAAATCCCTAGGAGGAGTTCGTTAAAATACAACGCCTGGAAATGGCAAAAACGCCACTTTTTCGCCGCAGGACGTCAAAAATATCTAACTTCCTGTTGGGTTTGAGATATGGCTCCAAGAGACTTTTTCGTATGTTTTGGCATGTTTGAGGTGTGTGCCAATTTTCGTGCATGTGCGTGATTCGTGGATCGGGGGCTCGTCCGTTTAAATTTTCTAGGTGGCGCTGTCGAGTCATTTTGCCACACCTCTTTCCGAGACCCATAATAAACGTAAATTTTCGCCACTTCTGAGGCGTGTGCGAAGTTTTGTGAGTTTTCGGGCATGTTTAGCCCCTCAAAACCGCGATTCATTCCGCGGAAGAAGAAGAAGAAGAAGAAGAAGAATAATTAAAGCTGCAAGCAGCGATGATAGGGACCTCGCACCCGGGCTCACCGCCGCCCGGTGGCCTCAGGATGACAGAGAACAGCGAACAGTAATAATTTAAGCCGATATATTAAAAAAATCTGAGAAAATAAAAGATTTATGCCAAATTTCCTCCTGTCAGCAGGTGGCGCTATAACTGTGACTCACGATTGGCATGTAGATGTCTTCAGGAGAGGAAACTTATCAACCATGTGAAGTTTCAGGCAGATCGGACATTGTTTGGCTGAGTTATAAGCCAAACTGCCTTTTGTCAGCAGGTGGCGCTATGACAGACTCAATGTTGTTATGTAGATGTGTTCAGGAGAGGACTTTTATCAAACTTGTGAAGTTTCAGCCAGATCGGACTTTGTGTGGTTGAGTTATACTGCAAACTACCATCTGTCAGCAGGTGGCGCTATAACTGTGACTTAAGATTGGCATGTAGATGTCTTCCGGAGAGGAATCTTATCAACCATGTGACATTTTAGGCAGATCTGACATTGTGTGGCCGAGTTACAAGCCAAAATTCCTTCAGCCAGCAGGTGGCGCTATGACTCTGACTCAATAATATTATGTAGATGTGCTCAAGAGAGGACTTTCATCAACCATGTGAAGTTTCAGGCAGATCGGACATTGTGTGGCCGAGTTACAAGCCAAACTACCTTCTGCCAGCAGGTGGCGCTATGACTGACTCAATATTGTTATGTGGATGTGTTCAGGAGAGGACTTTTATCAATCATGTGAAGTTTCAGGCAGATCAGACATTGTGTGGTTGAGTTATAAGGAATTTCTGTTCCATGGCGAAGCGTTGAGGTTTGTCATGCCACCACAGACACGCCCCTCTGCAAAAACTCTAGATCTTCACAATATATCATCACTAGAGCTTTCAGATGACACCACTCTATTTTGGTGCTGATACGGGAAAGTTTGTGGGAGGAGTTTGTTAGAGTCTCAAACATGTCATTTCCTGTGGCCAGCAGGTGGCGCTATAGCTGTAACTGGATATCGGCACGTAAACCTGTTCAGGTCAGGACTGTTATTAAATGTGTGAATTTTGAGGCAGATCGAATATTGCATGCCAGAGTTATAACGACTTCCTGTTTTGTGGCGAATCATCAAAGTTTGCGAGGCCGCCACGGACACGCCCATCGATGAAAACTCTAAAGCTTCGCAATTTAACATCACCAAGGCTTTAAGATGACAAAACCCAATTTTGGTGTTTATCAGATAAAATCCCTAGGAGGAGTTCGTTAAAATACAACGCCTGGAAATGGCAAAAGCGCCATTTTTTCGCCACAGGAAGTTAAAAATATCCGACTTCCTGTTGGGTTTGAGATATGGCTCCAAGAGACTTTTTCGTATGTTTTGGCATGTTTGAGGTGTGTGCCAATTTTTGTGCATGTGCGTGATTCGTAGATCGGGGGCTCGTCCATTTAATTTTTCTAGGTGGCGCTGTCGAGTCATTTTGCCACGCCCACTTGAATATTCTTATGTGGATGTGTTCAAGAGATGACGTTTATCAACCATGTGAAGTTTCAGGCAGATCGGACATTGTGTGGTTGTGTTATAAGGACTTCCTGTTCCATGGCGAAGCGTTGAGGTTTGTCATACCGCCACGGACACGCCCCTCTCCGAAAACTCTAGATCTTCACAATATATCATCGCTAGAGCTTTCAGATAACACCACTCAATTTTGGTGTTGATACGATAAAATTTGTGGGAGGAGTTTATAATTCCGTAAATCATGTCATTTCCTGTGGCCAGCAGGTGGCGCTGTAACTGTATCTGGATATGGGCATGTAAACGTGTTCAGGTCAGGACGCTTATCAAGCGTATGAATTTTGAGGCAGATCAGATAATGCATGCCTGTGTTATAACGACTTCCTCTTTTGTGGCGAATCGTCAAAGTTTGCGAGGCCGCCACGGACACGCCCATCGATGAAAACTCAAAAGCTTCGCAATTTAACATCGCCAAGGCCTTTAGATGACAAAACCCAATTTTGGTGTTGATCGGATAAAATCCCTAGGAGGAGTTCGTTAAAATACAACGCCTGGAAATGGCAAAAACGCCACTTTTTCGCCGCAGGAAGTTAAAAATATCCGACTTCCTGTTGGGTTTGAGATATGACTCCGAGAGACTTTTTCGTATGTTTTGGTGTGTTTGAGGTGTGTGCCAATTTTCGTGCATGTGCGTGATTCGTGGATCGGGGGCTCGCCCGTTTAATTTTTCTAGGTGGCGCTGTCGAGTCATTTTGCCACGCCCACTTCAGAAGCCCATAACAAACGTAAATTTTCGCCACTTCTGAGGCGTGTGCAAAGTTGCGTGAGTTTTCGGGCATGTTTAGCCCCTCAAAACCGCGATTCATTCCGCGGAAGAAGAAGAAGAAGAAGAATAATAATAAACGGAGCAATTCCAATAGGGCCTACGCACCGTTTCGGTGCTCGGTCCCTAATTAAAGCTGCAAGCAGCGATGATAGGGACCTCGCACCCGGGCTCACCGCCGCCCGGTGACCTTACGATGACAAAGAACAGCGAACAATAATAATTTAAGTCAATATATTTTTAAAAATTTAAAGAAAATCACAGATTTATGCCAAATTTCCTCCTGTCAGCAGGTGGCGCCATAACTGTGACTCAAGATTGGCATGTAGATGTCAACCGGAGAGTAATCTTATCAACCATGTGAAGTTTCAGGCACATGGGACATTGTGTGGCTGAGTTATAAGCCAAACTACCTACTGCCAGCAGGTGGCGTTATGACTGACTCAATATTGTTATGGGGATGTGTTCAGGAGCGGACTTTTATCAACCATGTGAAGTTTCAGGTAGATCAGAGATTGTGTTAAAAGACAAACTACATTCTGCCAGCAGGTGGCGCTATTAAAGACTCAATATTATTATGTAGATGTGCTCTGGAGAGGACTTTCATCAACCATGTG